>NW_026515744.1:0-199883 GCF_025528875.1 Mycotypha africana | reverse complement strand
CGTCAACGGATAAATGTTCCAAACAACTTTACAAGGATTGAGACTATCAAGAGGATCATTGGTTCGAAGGGTGAGGGTGCCACGATTGATGACAGGAATCTATGTATTGTGGAAAAGGAGGCGTTAAAAGAGGCATATGGACGAATGGCATCGAATGATCAACAGCGTTTTTCTACTTACATTAAAGACATAAGTCTTATTGGGATCAATAGGTTGGAAACCGTTCCAATTACCTGAGCCTAAAAGAATATTGGAAGGGTCTGATTCCGTATTGGGGTCAAGACTACATTGCATTCCCCCGCATCCGCCAAAAGTGATAACCTCGTAGTCAGCATCGGATCTGAATTGAGTAAATGCGCCGTTAGGTTCGATAATAGCAGTAGGATCCATATAAGCATAGCCTTCATTGTTATCTAGGGCGGCTTCTCGAACGGCAAGAAATCGAAATCGCCGGTGCCAAGTTGGTTAGTCACTTGAAAGCCGGCTTCTGACTCTCTAATTTGGTCCAGGGTGCCTCCGCCGGCGATCAAAGCGTTACCGTGGACTTGTGTATCGGAAGTAATGGCAGTTCCCCCAACAACAAGACCCATAGAACGATGGAGGAAGGATTGTCATCACAGTTAGAGCCGTTGTTGGCGTTAACAACAGAATTGGGAGCAGTAAAATTGCCACCAACAGCGAGAGGGCCCATGATATCAGAACCACCACCCGTTCTAAAATTGCCAAAGAAGATGGCATTGAAATGGCTGAACTGTAGCAGACATTATGTTAATAGATGAAATGGCATTTCATGACAAATAGGATAATCTTTTTTCTTTTTCCTTCAATACTTACAGCATCGTTATTTAATCCATAACCAGCACATGTACCAGGAGGTTGAGGTACGGGAGGAGGAGGGAAAGGACGGTTACCAGGGTCAATAGGATTAGGAGGAGGGAAAGGACGGTTACCAGGATCAATAGGATTAGGAGGAGGGAAAGGGCGGTTACCAGGATCAATAGGGTTGGGAGGAGGGAAAGGATGTATATTATGACCATGATGTGAGCCATGATGAGGAGGAGGAGGCATCACAACACGAGCTCTGCATGTACGCTTGTGACGACAAGCAACGCCGAAAGTGCAATAGATGTAAAGCGAACCATAGTCGAATGAAAGGATGTACTCTATTTCAGTAAGTTGATGTTTGAAGATGATGATGAACAGAATGTTCGTCAAAGTCGAAAATCAAAAGGCTCTTATTTATAGATGAAAAGGGCTTGAGACGACGATAAATAGGCTTTCACTTATTTACGGAATGTTGGTAGTACCTTCAACAAAAAAGAAATCTTCCTTGCCACCATTTTGTACGGGGATTTTTTTTTTCAGGCTTCAGGAAACGGTCTGATTTCAAAATTTGATTGATTCTTTCAATTGCAACAGACTACATTCCACCCTTTGGAGCTTATAACAACTTATCAGTAACGAAATGTTTAAGCAGCAAAAGGGATGAATAAGACTCTTTCTATATGATGGTGTATTGATTATGGACATCGTGAAAGCAAATAAGCGAAAGACACTCTCATAGGGTTCCAAGTATTTCCTTAATGCCCGCTGGTCCACGGAAAACATAGAGAGACTTGGGTTTGGAAACATATTCCATTTGTGAACGGAGAACTATCCATCTAAAAGGATTCTGCCTTTCATAATGCACACATCCAACGAAAAAGGATCCGAATCAGGGCTCTGTTTCGTTTTATAAACAGACAATAAATGAGTTAGCAGGTGTCCAAGAGAATGGTATGGCTGCTCCCTTATACTGACAAGTTGTCCATTATCTCATGCATTTTATTTAAGCCGCAATACCCCGTTCCTGTTCATAATATTACTATGCATCTCAACATGAATATATAGCAAAAAGTGGCTCGAGAGTAAAGCGAACCTTCATTTTTCATATTTTTCAAGTAGTTCAAAAATTTGTCATATACAGCTTTAGCTACATCAAAAGAAGAAGATATTATATCGCTGCAATAAATATTATTCAATATGCTATTGCTCGATTTACGCACGTTTACAAGTTGGATTATCAAAGACATTTTCGATTGGCACTCTAATAAAGAAAACAATAGTCATTTCAATGGTTGGCTGCAATTTGGCTGACCTAATTGTCATGTTCTGACCTCCAATTCGCTTAACAATCTGAGAAACAATTCAGATTTACTGCCTTTACCAGTTGTAAGTTCCATGCACACTGAGACAAATAAGATTTCAACAGGGTACATTTCAACCTTACTGGTAATCAGTACGATTAAACAAGATTTTTATTGGCAAATAATTTTAACCCCACATGAGCACATAACCATTATGAGATTGAATTGCCCGGGTCAGATCAAATATAAGGGGAGAAGGGTGCTAAAAAACCTTTTTGATAGTCAATAAAGGAAAAAGGCAGTAGAGAAGGGAAGAGGAAAAGAGGGTAAATCAAGGACTAGATTAGTCCTGAGTGAGCCACTGGACTAACTTGTTACCAAGAGTGGGAGTTTCTGGGGGGGGTCTTATCATGATGTAGATAATCAAGTTCGAATAGGATTTGATATAGTGCGGGCCATCGAATTTTCCAGCTGGAGAAGCGTTGAATATTTTGTTTGTTACGTGTTTTTATGGTTGGAAGCATGCTGAGAAGAAATGATATTGGGTCATTTACTGTGCAGGGCATTTGTAATCGACGGTGCATGTGAAGGCATATTATTGAGTGTTTGCGGGTAAACATGACATTAGGGTGATGTATGCACGGTTTTGGAACCCCACCAGGTAACCAACCGAGACGCCAACGTATAACTCGACTGCGTTCCACGGGAGTCATAGGTAGCCAAAGAGTTGGATCAACACCATGAAAAGGGCGACAAGAGGAGAGGAGAACCGAATTGTTAGCTTGGCGTTGTGTTTGAAGGTTTTCGACACGAAGTTCATGATAGGTAGTATTGAACACACGAGTATCGATGCGGTCAGGGTTATGAAAGTTGCAGCAGCGTTGCCAGAGGGGAGTTTTGGAGAGCTTGTACCAATGAGACAGACTAGCTGAAGCACGTAAGTATGGTAAAAACTGCGATAACAGGATATCCCTGGGACCATTGATGGACCTTAATAAGAACTTTCCTTGTAGGCGGTGAACACGCTCTTTCATGGATGGAAGGTTGGTCAGATGTAACATGACCTTGGTTGATGAACGGGAATTTCCTCCAAAAATTCGTCTTATACATTCTGTTTGGCATTCCTCGATTTTCTTTATTTGGGGTGATGAAAATGAGCTGATGGCAAGACCGTATTCCAGTTGGGTGCGCACAATTTGGGTGTAGAAGCGTGTTGATAGGAGCTGATTGAAACCTTTATGATTGACGCCAATAGCTGACATGGTGTTCATAGTGTGTAAGGCTTTGTTGGTATTGTTCTGAATTAGATCGTTGGTAAGTAAGTGTCCACCTGGGCCAATGGGGATACCTAGGTACGAGAATGATGTCTGACGTGAAATGCTAGTACCATATAGAGAGTAAGAGGATGTATCGGAACTGGGAGCGACTACAGCACATTTAAGTGGGTTCCAATGATATCCAAGACTGTGACTATGCTCCTCACATTTGTTGAGGAGTATCTGAAGTTGTGTGGGAGCAGCTATGAGCACAACATCATCCGCATATAGTAGGCTTGTCACAGATAACGCAAAACGACATACCCCATCGGGCTGCGGTAATGAAAGTGGTTGTTCACGAAGTAAAGAAGGTAGCTCGTTGATATATACGGAATAAAGGTATGGGGAGAGGATAGACCCTTGCAATACTCCTGTAGCCGGGGTAAACCGAGGGGAAGTAGCGTTAGACACAAGTACTTCTATTTGAACTTCGTCAAATAGGTTTTTAAGAAGACCTAGCAGGGCTGGATGTAAATAGGTTTGGATTGCGTTCCATATATAATCTCGGTCAACAGTATCATATGCGGATTTGATATCAAGGAATGCCAATGTTGGTGTGATTTTGTGATGTCGACGCAGGATGGCACAAGTTTCAATAAGGCAGAGCGCTTGGTCTAGAGTACTCCGAGAAGGCGAAAACCACCTTGGGCTATATCGAGAGGGGGGCCAGTTTGTTCAAGGATGTGATGGAGAGTTTTTTCCAAGATCTTACGAAACGTAGATGTTAGGCTGATAGGGCGGAAGTTAGCGGGAATCAAACGGTTCTGTGGAATATGTTGACGTAGAGGAACGAGGAAGAAGTTTACCAGCATAAATCTGCTGTAGGTGTTGTGACATCAGATTTGCTGAGTATTGAGGGCCTTCCATTGTTGAGAAGGTTGGTTTGATCTTCCGGTTCTTGCGGATTTTGCTGAACTTGGCAATGGCTTTGATGTAATCGCCTTGTGCTAATTGTTGACAGAAAGTACGCCAAGTTTCCCGTCTACGTTGTAGGACTAGACGCCGGAGTGTGGCTTGCGCTGTTTGATGCTGTTCCCAATAACGGAGGCAATTCAAACCTCGAGCTTTTCGCCATTTCTTGCATAGGTATTCCTTCCGGTTAAATGCAGCTGTCATTTCAGGTGTCCAAAAGCCTTTGAGATAGTCATCGGTATGAGGTGGGCGTCTTCCACAGACGAAGTCTAGTGTCGCTATGATGCTCTCACATAGTTGATTATGGATAGTTTCAATATACTGGCAAGCAGTGGATCTATCAGAAAAGGATGGATGTGGGGGCAATATCAGGGATAGATTCTGTAAGAATACTTTTTTATATAGATCATAGTTTTCGAAGCGTTTGAGTTTCTTGACATTCCAGTTAATCTGTGGGGATGTTAGTAGAGCGAGTAGATTCTCATGAACAACAAAGGACAGAGTCATAAACTTATGGTTAGAGTTGGGTGACAGGTCATCGCGTATGCGAAGGGTCGGTGTATACAATTCAGCAGTGCTGAAAAAGTAGTCAATAATACTAGTGCCTTGGAACGTATAAGAGGTAGGTTGACCGTGGGTAAGACGTTCATTCCATAAAATAAGATTGCTAGCCCTCATCCAATTGAATATTAGTCGTCCTGTGGGATTGATTCTGGTATCGCCAGTGAAGTCGCCCATTCGTGCATTGAAATCCCCCGCAAATGATAGTATTGGTTGTATGTGGTAGATGTAAGGGTAGTAAATCTAAAATTTGTTGTATATCTTCAGTTCTTAGGGAGGGAGGAAGATATAGGCAATGAATCAATATTTTGTTGGAGAGAATGATGGATAGGGAATATTTAGCTAGTAAGGGGTGTTCATGTGTTAATTGGTAGATCGATAGTTTGCTGTGTGTGTTAACTAAAAGGGCGAGACCGAGGGTACCACGATGGGTATTAATAGAGTTAGTTGGTATTCCATAAGTATGATATTGGGGCCAAAGGGTTGGATATTTGTTGGGTGTTAATAACCAAGTCTCATTAAGAAAAAGAAGATCAGATTTGTTAGCAAGTTGGAGTAAAGGTGTGATCGCTTGTTTCGGGAGGCCTGTTGCATTAAATAAAGAGATTGTCAGGGCTCTCATATATTTAATGTGCAACGGAGGAAGAAGGTCCATGAGCTGTAGAATTGTCTAAAGTATCCATTAGCAGGTCATCATCTGATGTGGGGTGATAATATCCTCGCTTGTTTGCTCTTTAGGCATTTGAGCAAAAATTGAGGATAATTTCGTATTATAGCGATCAGCTATAATAGAATCATATTTGGAGCGGGTAATCCATTCTTGGTCTAAGAAGGAGCGGGCCACAGCGTATTTAACTGGTGCTCTCATGTAATCAAGTGCTCGAGATAGACGGTTTTTCTGAATTTCAGTTGCAATGGAGTCGCGTTCAGCAGTAGGAAGTGAGGTGTATTTGGGATCGGCCAGGATTTTACCGCTGAATGGTGTAAAATCTTTTAGAAGGTTAACGTTCTTGTGGATGAGGAGTTCTGTGAATTCGGCTTCATAATCGTTATGTATGAGCACCGCGACCGTGTTACGAGCGGGGTAGTGTATGTCAAGGAGTCTTGCATTATTGACTCCGAGTTTACGGAAAGTGGTACGAATAGTGCCTACTAGGATACGCATTTTGGTGGGAATGTATACGTATTTGAAGCCTTGTTTCTCAGAGGGTGGTTGGAAGAAACGTGCTGCAGCTGCTTCGCGTTGCAGGCGTCGCTGTTCAATTTGGTGTAATGATGGTTGTTTTAATACCTGAATTTTCGCTGGGTTGTGCCAGGGTGCATCGGTGAAGGGTGTTGATCGGGTTTGGGATTCCGGAAGGGGCGGGAAATCTGAAGATGATAATGGGTCAGCAGCCTCGTTCATATTGTTGATACGTTCTTGTAGGTTGTCAATTTCACGACGGGCTTCAGAGAGTTCGTTTGTCAGGCGTTCAACAGTCTGGTATAACTGTTGGACAAGTGTTGCTTGGTTATTGCCAATAGTGGGGTCGGAGGAGGTGATTGTCTCTTTATCCATAGCTTGTGTGGAATTCAATGAAGCTCTAGAGCTTCCGAGAGTGGCGTGAACTATGGGATATAATTCAAACGCTTTGATGGTTTTATGACATGAAGTACATGCAAATTGTGGTTGAAAGGGTTCTTTGGGCGAGGAACCGTGTTTGTGAAACGTTGTAGTTTCGAAACATTCAGGACATATTAGGTGTTTGCGAACGGTGGGGAATGCAGCTTCTAGTGCAGACAGTTGCTCTTCTGAGAGTGCAGGATCTGCAGCTTTATTGTAGGAGCCTCTTAGTGGTCCCATTACAGTTGTCAAAGGTTTTGTTTTTCGATATGTGGTTTTGCTTAATGTGTAAACGTCTATTCGAGTCGCTTGCCTAAAAAGGAAAAATTATATAAACTGATGGGAAAGCGGAAAAAGAGCCTCATCTGCAGGTACGCTATTTTCAGAAATTATTCGGACACTTCTACGGACAGAAATAAAAATTCGAGAAGGAAAAAGAAAAACGGGACACTTTTTCTGCTTAAAGTTCGTACATTTGCAGAGCTCTTAACAGTTTAATGGACAACGTTATATTCGAAGATGGTTTAGATGGAAAGTTTGACGAAAATGGTGCTGCGGTTTGCGTCGTTAATATGGATGTTGACACAGATAACTATCCTTTGGGTGCTGTTACTGACTTTGATATGTATAATGACTTCAAACCTCCTGAGAGATCTGATCAAGAAAGAATCCAATAATAATTCTGATAAAAAGCTAATCGAAAATGAAGAAATGCCGAAAACAACCTATAGAAAATATAAAAAAGAATATATGGAAACATTTTTATTTACTTACTGAAAAAGGGATGTCAATTCGCGGTGCAGCAAGCGCGCTCAAAATTCCCAAAAGCACAGCATATGGCTGGCATAAAAAGAGTCTTAAGGCGGCAGATGAGTCGAAATGAGAAAGGCTGGTAGTGGCCGGTCAGTCCTTTAACTGAGAGTCGTCAATATCTTGTCGAGCTCACTGATGATAACAGTGATCTTCGTTTAGATCAAATGATGGAGAGCTTGACTAATCAATTCGAGGATCTCTCTATCTCCAAAACAGCCCTTTACAATTTCGCAACGCAAAAGTGCTGCATCAGCTTTAAAAAAGCTCATTTTCACTCTATTGAGAGGAATAGCCATGATAAAATCTAAGAAAGATATCAGTGGGTTAAGCGATGGATAGAAGATACCGATTTGGATTATAAAAGCAATTGCGTATTCATAGATGAAGCAGGCTTTCATATCAATCTAAAGCGATCCTTTGCTTGGTCTCAAAAGGGAACTCGTGCAGTTGTTAAGACTTCCAAAACCAAATCAAAGATGATGACGATTTTTGGCGCTATTTCGCCCTATGGAATTGTGAATATCAATGTAAGAGCTGCAAAGGCGATGGAAGCATCTAAAAAAAGAAAAGTAACAGGTAGTTGTGGCACAGTAGTAGTTGCTACAGAGAAAGGCAAAGGCGGTACCTGTACGGGACACTATTTCAATTTCATTGCCAGTACGTTAGATATTATGGATAAGCATGAACAGTTCAGAGGTCATTATCTTGTAATGGATAATGCACCTATACATACACATGACGACATACGAAGCTATATACAGGGTCGTGGCTATGGATGAGTTTTATCTCCCGGCTTATTCTCCTGAATTGAACCCCATAGAACAGTTTTGGTCAGTTTGTCAAAGCAAACTCAAGCGAGAAGCACTTTTAGACGAAGAAACATTGACACTACGTATTCGCGATGCCTGTAACAGTATTCTTCTGAGTGATATAAAGGGTTTCTGCAGGTATTCCGCCCAAAAGTTTCCTGATGTGTTTGGAGCGCAAACCCCTTTAGACAATTGGGACATTTGGCCCACGGCCCAAATCATTTTCTTTCAGTGACCCATTTTATGCTCCGAAATTTTCAGTCAGAAGTGTCCGAATAATTTCTGAAAATAGCGTACCTGCAGATGAGGCTCTTTTTCCGCTTTCCCATCAGTTTATATAATTTTTCCTTTTTAGGCAAGCGACTCGAATAGACGTTTACACATTAAGCAAAACCACATATCGAAAAACAAAACCTTTGACAACTGTAATGGGACCACTAAGAGGCTCCTACAATAAAGCTGCAGATCCTGCACTCTCAGAAGAGCAACTGTCTGCACTAGAAGCTGCATTCCCCACCGTTCGCAAACACCTAATATGTCCTGAATGTTTCGAAACTACAACGTTTCACAAACACGGTTCCTCGCCCAAAGAACCCTTTCAACCACAATTTGCATGTACTTCATGTCATAAAACCATCAAAGCGTTTGAATTATATCCCATAGTTCACGCCACTCTCGGAAGCTCTAGAGCTTCATTGAATTCCACACAAGCTATGGATAAAGAGACAATCACCTCCTCCGACCCCACTATTGGCAATAACCAAGCAACACTTGTCCAACAGTTATACCAGACTGTTGAACGCCTGACAAACGAACTCTCTGAAGCCCGTCGTGAAATTGACAACCTACAAGAACGTATCAACAATATGAACGAGGCTGCTGACCCATTATCATCTTCAGATTTCCCGCCCCTTCCGGAATCCCAAACCCGATCAACACCCTTCACCGATGCACCCTGGCACAACCCAGCGAAAATTCAGGTATTAAAACAACCATCATTACACCAAATTGAACAGCGACGCCTGCAACGCGAAGCAGCTGCAGCACGTTTCTTCCAACCACCCTCTGAGAAACAAGGCTTCAAATACGTATACATTCCCACCAAAATGCGTATCCTAGTAGGCACTATTCGTACCACTTTCCGTAAACTCGGAGTCAATAATGCAAGACTCCTTGACATACACTACCCCGCTCGTAACACGGTCGCGGTGCTCATACATAACGATTATGAAGCCGAATTCACAGAACTCCTCATCCACAAGAACGTTAACCTTCTAAAAGATTTTACACCATTCAGCGGTAAAATCCTGGCCGATCCCAAATACACCTCACTTCCTACTGCTGAACGCGACTCCATTGCAACTGAAATTCAGAAAAACCGTCTATCTCGAGCACTTGATTACATGAGAGCACCAGTTAAATACGCTGTGGCCCGCTCCTTCTTAGACCAAGAATGGATTACCCGCTCCAAATATGATTCTATTATAGCTGATCGCTATAATACGAAATTATCCTCAATTTTTGCTCAAATGCCTAAAGAGCAAACAAGCGAGGATATTATCACCCCACATCAGATGATGACCTGCTAATGGATACTTTAGACAATTCTACAGCTCATGGACCTTCTTCCTCCGTTGCACATTAAATATATGAGAGCCCTGACAATCTCTTTATTTAATGCAACAGGCCTCCCGAAACAAGCGATCACACCTTTACTCCAACTTGCTAACAAATCTGATCTTCTTTTTCTTAATGAGACTTGGTTATTAACACCCAACAAATATCCAACCCTTTGGCCCCAATATCATACTTATGGAATACCAACTAACTCTATTAATACCCATCGTGGTACCCTCGGTCTCGCCCTTTTAGTTAACACACACAGCAAACTATCGATCTACCAATTAACACATGAACACCCCTTACTAGCTAAATATTCCCTATCCATCATTCTCTCCAACAAAATATTGATTCATTGCCTATATCTTCCTCCCTCCCTAAGAACTGAAGATATACAACAAATTTTAGATTTACTACCCTTACATCTACCACATACAACCAATACTATCATTTGCGGGGGATTTCAATGCACGAATGGGCGACTTCACTGGCGATACCAGAATCAATCCCACAGGACGACTAATATTCAATTGGATGAGGGCTAGCAATCTTATTTTATGGAATGAACGTCTTACCCACGGTCAACCTACCTCTTATACGTTCCAAGGCACTAGTATTATTGACTACTTTTTCAGCACTGCTGAATTGTATACACCGACCCTTCGCATACGCGATGACCTGTCACCCAACTCTAACCATAAGTTTATGACTCTGTCCTTTGTTGTTCATGAGAATCTACTCGCTCTACTAACATCCCCACAGATTAACTGGAATGTCAAGAAACTCAAACGCTTCGAAAACTATGATCTATATAAAAAAGTATTCTTACAGAATCTATCCCTGATATTGCCCCCACATCCATCCTTTTCTGATAGATCCACTGCTTGCCAGTATATTGAAACTATCCATAATCAACTATGTGAGAGCATCATAGCGACACTAGACTTCGTCTGTGGAAGACGCCCACCTCATACCGATGACTATCTCAAAGGCTTTTGGACACCTGAAATGACAGCTGCATTTAACCGGAAGGAATACCTATGCAAGAAATGGCGAAAAGCTCGAGGTTTGAATTGCCTCCGTTATTGGGAACAGCATCAAACAGCGCAAGCCACACTCCGGCGTCTAGTCCTACAACGTAGACGGGAAACTTGGCGTACTTTCTGTCAACAATTAGCACAAGGCGATTACATCAAAGCCATTGCCAAGTTCAGCAAAATCCGCAAGAACCGGAAGATCAAACCAACCTTCTCAACAATGGAAGGCCCTCAATACTCAGCAAATCTGATGTCACAACACCTACAGCAGATTTATGCTGGTAAACTTCTTCCTCGTTCCTCTACGTCAACATATTCCACAGAACCGTTTGATTCCCGCTAACTTCCGCCCTATCAGCCTAACATCTACGTTTCGTAAGATCTTGGAAAAAACTCTCCATCACATCCTTGAACAAACTGGCCCCCCTCTCGATATAGCCCAAGGTGGTTTTCGCCTTCTCGGAGTACTCTAGACCAAGCGCTCTGCCTTATTGAAACTTGTGCCATCCTGCGTCGACATCACAAAATCACACCAACATTGGCATTCCTTGATATCAAATCCGCATATGATACTGTTGACCGAGATTATATATGGAACGCAATCCAAACCTATTTACATCCAGCCCTGCTAGGTCTTCTTAAAAACCTATTTGACGAAGTTCAAATAGAAGTACTTGTGTCTAACGCTACTTCCCCTCGGTTTACCCCGGCTACAGGAGTATTGCAAGGGTCTATCCTCTCCCCATACCTTTATTCCGTATATATCAACGAGCTACCTTCTTTACTTCGTGAACAACCACTTTCATTACCGCAGCCCGATGGGGTATGTCGTTTTGCGTTATCTGTGACAAGCCTACTATATGCGGATGATGTTGTGCTCATAGCTGCTCCCACACAACTTCAGATACTCCTCAACAAATGTGAGGAGCATAGTCACAGTCTTGGATATCATTGGAACCCACTTAAATGTGCTGTAGTCGCTCCCAGTTCCGATACATCCTCTTACTCTCTATATGGTACTAGCATTTCACGTCAGACATCATTCTCGTACCTAGGTATCCCCATTGGCCCAGGTGGACACTTACTTACCAACGATCTAATTCAGAACAATACCAACAAAGCCTTACACACTATGAACACCATGTCAGCTATTGGCGTCAATCATAAAGGTTTCAATCAGCTCCTATCAACACGCTTCTACACCCAAATTGTGCGCACCCAACTGGAATACGGTCTTGCCATCAGCTCATTTTCATCACCCCAAATAAAGAAAATCGAGGAATGCCAAACAGAATGTATAAGACGAATTTTTGGAGGAAATTCCCGTTCATCAACCAAGGTCATGTTACATCTGACCAACCTTCCATCCATGAAAGAGCGTGTTCACCGCCTACAAGGAAAGTTCTTATTAAGGTCCATCAATGGTCCCAGGGATATCCTGTTATCGCAGTTTTTACCATACTTACGTGCTTCAGCTAGTCTGTCTCATTGGTACAAGCTCTCCAAAACTCCCCTCTGGCAACGCTGCTGCAACTTTCATAACCCTGACCGCATCGATACTCGTGTGTTCAATACTACCTATCATGAACTTCGTGTCGAAAACCTTCAAACACAACGCCAAGCTAACAATTCGGTTCTCCTCTCCTCTTGTCGCCCTTTTCATGGTGTTGATCCAACTCTTTGGCTACCTATGACTCCCGTGGAACGCAGTCGAGTTATACGTTGGCGTCTCGGTTGGTTACCTGGTGGGGTTCCAAAACCGTGCATACATCACCCTAATGTCATGTTTACCCGCAAACACTCAATAATATGCCTTCACATGCACCGTCGATTACAAATGCCCTGCACAGTAAATGACCCAATATCATTTCTTCTCAGCATGCTTCCAACCATAAAAACACGTAACAAACAAAATATTCAACGCTTCTCCAGCTGGAAAATTCGATGGCCCGCACTATATCAAATCCTATTCGAACTTGATTATCTACATCATGATAAGACCCCCCCCCAGAAACTCCCACTCTTGGTAACAAGTTAGTCCAGTGGCTCACTCAGGACTAATCTAGTCCTTGATTTACCCTCTTTTCCTCTTCCCTTCTCTACTGCCTTTTTCCTTTATTGACTATCAAAAAGGTTTTTTAGCACCCTTCTCCCCTTATATTTGATCTGACCCGGGCAATTCAATCTCATAATGGTTATGTGCTCATGTGGGGTTAAAATTATTTGCCAATAAAAATCTTGTTTAATCGTACTGATTACCAGTAAGGTTGAAATGTACCCTGTTGAAATCTTATTTGTCTCAGTGTGCATGGAACTTACAACTGGTAAAGGCAGTAAATCTGAATTGTTTCTCAGATTGTTAAGCGAATTGGAGGTCAGAACATGACAATTAGGTTATAATTACTTTCGCAGTGATAAAATAAAATTGGCTGCTGTAATATTTGTTTACTATTGTTGTAGCTCTACTCTTAGCGCCAATTTCGCTTTCTCATTGCAATCTTGACGGTTCTGCATTTGTTTGAAAATCAAAAACAATTGAAAACTGTTTTTAGCAGTGATGACCTGTTTAAGCAATTATTGTTTGTTCGTATGACCTCTAAAACTCTGTGGAAGCCTGAGATACTCTTACCTGAAACAAACACAAAATTAGAAAAGAGGCATACAATTATTCCAGAGAGGTTGCTAGGGTTTAACGACTAACAACGTTAGGATTTGAGCAACCAGACAGTCCGAACGCCTTTGCAAATCATACAATACATGAATACGCAGCATAAAGACAATAAAAAAAAAAGAAAGAATGGTAATAAATTATTATCAACGTAGTTACTCAAACATTACCTACCGTATATTCCATTATTCAATAAACCTGTCGCTAAACTTTTCAAAAAAAAAGTTCTATGCCACAACATGAAATTGTCATTATAAAAGACCAAATACGATGCCATAGCCATGTATGGTGTGTGTGCACTGTAACTATTACTCGGCATTGTATGTTAAAGAATGTATTCTTGTTCTGGCCGCAATTATGGTTTAAAAATTATCGATAGGAACATCTAGATCAGCCTACACTTTGTACATATACAATTTTTGTAGAAAGGATAAGAGTTGCATTGTATTTCTTATACTTTTTAAATGGAAAGGGCTTATTGATTATGGGTATTATTCTTAATAACGAAGGCAATTGAGCCGTGTATGTGTACAATGACAAGTATTTATTTATTATTACTTGAGAATCTATAATGACTACATACATGAGGGTATGATATACTACAAGTCTTTTTTTTTACTGTTTTTACCAGCATTTTAAAAAGACTTTAATTACATTTTTACAAAATCTACCTGTAGTTGCACTTATTGCGTGGTGAAACCAGGAACTTGGACAACGGTATGAGGAACCTCTACTACATTACAATCATCTTCAGGAACACCACTTTCATGAACGACAACAACGAAATCGGTGGCAGCATCTAAAGCTACCATAGGATGATGCCAGACACCATTTCTGTAGTTGATACCTTGTTCAGAGGTTGCAAAGAAAGCCTTCAAAGTGGACATATCAGGCTTGTCGTCAGCACCATTGAGGGCAACAACAACCAAGTAACCTCTTGTTTGGCCGTGGGACATAGGAATAAAAGCTTGGCTTGAGTAAGGGTGTCTTTCGAGTAATTTAACGGTGAATGGGATTTCGGTTGTAGGACGGCAGTGGAACATACAAAGATTCATCTTTCCATTACCCTTAGGGAATAAGTTGGCAACTTGAGCAACGTGGTGATATTTTTCAGCAGTACCTTGGTTAGCGCCTGTAACGTATTTAGCACCAGGAGCGTGAATGACATCGCCATAAGCAGCATAAGCTTCGGAAGTGAGAGGTTCAGCAATAATACCCTTATTAGGCAAAGCAATAGGTGATTCGGGAAGCTTGCCACCTTCAGGGATACCGTACAAACGAACACGTTTAATACCGCCATCTATTTAATATGGATTTAAAAGTCAACAAGGGCGTACTTGTAGTGTTATGTCAAAGTATATTATTTCTTACCAGGAATGATGGAAACCTTAGCATGTGTGAAGACCTTATCAGCGTTTTCTGTATGGAAGTGGAAGATATTGTTGGGTCCAGTGCTGGAAGGCTCGAGGATGGTAATCCACTCAGCATCTTCTTCGGGAACATTCAACTTGCTGTTTGTAGCTTCCAACTTGATTTGATGAGGGTAGTTGCCCTTGAAGTGAGTTGTGTCAATTTCGGCTTGTAAAATGTGGCCGGGAACACCCAAACGGAGGACAACAAAGTCAGCATGGCCCTTGACACGTGAACGGGCAGTTTGCCATCCTTCTCCCATGTTTCTACCTCTACCAGGCATGATCAAAAAGTCACCAGGACCATAGTGTTCATCACTGACTTGAACAGAACGGCCACCATATTGAACAGAAGCTAAATCGATCAATTCGCTAGAATTGACAACGAAGCGAAATATATTTTAGTTATTCCACCCTTATCTGCGTTGTGTATTTTCGTTTTTATCCTTGAAGAATCATCCTTAAATACTTACTCTTTGTTTTCCACTGGCTGAGGACGAACATCACCGTATGCTCGGAAACGAGCAATACCACCGTCGGGGTAGTTGTTCAAACGAAGATGGGTATATGTAGTGGTGGCATTCTCTAAAGCGAAAATGTTGTGGCTACTGGAGGCGAGGTCGACCTTGGGAAGAATTTCGACCCAATGAATGTCCTCTTCGAGACCAGTGGAATCGGGACAGTAAGCAGCTTCAACAGATGCAGCAGAAGCATGGTTACCGGTGAAAAAGCTAGTATCAATATCGAAACCCTTGATGGTGCCAGGCAAACCAAGTCTAATAATAGCCCTATTATTATAACATAGTATTGTCAGCTATGTAAATTCTCTTTGTATGTTATCTCAAAAGCATATGTTTCTGTAGTTTAAACTTACCAATCGTAAGTTTGGTTGTGTCTCTTGGACTCCCAACCGTCCATCCAAGAACCGTTATCTACAAGGAAATTTTGAAGGAGATGAGCAAACTTGTTCCAAAAATCGAAGAATCGTGTTAGAACTATTACCATCAAACTTATCAGGGCGACTGACTGGAGGTAGAGGATTGAGCATACGAATAGCAGGAGCAAAGAAGTCATCGGTGACTTTGACAATGCCGCTTCCAAGTGCATCAGTTGCAAGGTCTGTGTGCATTTATTATGAATTTGAAGGTTGCATATGTTTAATTTAACATTTCCCCACAATCGTTACAAAAAAAGGAATAAAATTTTTCAAATTAAGACTCACCAAGGGCTTTGCTTAATTCGGATTTCTTGAAGTCTTCGTAATCGATTTTAGTATAAGAAATAGCGTTGGTCATTTTGTATCGTTGGATTTTTACTGTCCTTTGACTTTATCACTGTTATGTAAATAGAAAAGAGAAAAGTCCAAAAAAAAGTGAAGAATTGACCTGTTGTTATATAATAAAATTTCTTCAGAATTTAATGGTGTATTGAGTTACTCTAAATGATTTCATAGTCCTACAGAACGAAAATCCTCCAATCATGACGAAGATATACCATCTACTAGGATCGCAATCAAATATACCCGTACTCTTTGACAGCCCAGTTGCTAAGTGTCCAAGTGGGCAAGGTCCGAGCGGCCAAAGAGGAAAAGTATAACACTTTCAATTCTTTCTTTTGAAACAGGTATTATAGCAATAGTACTCATTTATTTTATTTTATTTTTGAAATGTATACAAAGACGATCAAGTGGTTACTCTGCGTTCCTGTCTTCATGAGGATGATAATTCACCTTTTTGTATTAAGAATATGCGTTCGTTGTTAAAATAGTCAAGAAAGTACTCCCATATACAAAACTGTAATATCCATTATTAGTAGTTAGCTTCGACATTGTTAAAGCTTGATGTGGAAAACTAAAAGCGCTTCACTGTAACCTCTCAAACAAATATGAGGTGCTTTGTATCACTCTTAAAATTGTATCAAGAACCAAATACGAAGTAAATGGTAACAGCTGCAAAAGCATTTCTAAAATATGTCTTAAAGTATAGCTTGCTTTCAGCCAATAGTAGTGTTCGAAAGTGACATTTGAGTCAGTAACAACATAAAAAGGTTATCCTACTTCATATTGAATGCCATATTGAAATAAGTACAATATCCTTTCCCAGTTCTTATGTCCTAGAATTTTTAAATGTTGAAAAGATAAAAAGCACTTTATGCCATAATAATATTTGCTTAATAGCCATCTATTTCCAAATGTCATTACCTTAAAGGCGTAAGTCGAGACAATGCAAAGAAATGTGATTTAGACGACCAACAGCACATGACATAATTTGGTAACCATCATTTCAAATATCTTAAGTCGAGAAGGCGTATATTTATTATTGACAAATACCTGTACTCTGAAAAGAACTTCCATCAGAATGCCATGAAATGAATCTCAAAACCTTATTGTATAGGTAACAGGTATCGATTTCCATCTCCAGATGGATATTTGCTCAATATCTATAGTTCATTTTACAATTAGGTCTATTTACACCACTAGTAAGTCTATGATACTCCTTTTACTCTTCATTTTCTGTCCTAATCAAACAACTATACACGTACGACATGGCCTTTATGAATATAAGGTTCTGCATGAATTGTGTGTTTTCACAAAATGTAACATGTAATGATGGTTGTTCCTGATCTATCATTGAATTTAGATCCAATCAAATGCTTCGTTTTAAATAGTATACATGATAATAAAAGCTTTTCTGGAAAGCTTATTTTAACAAAATATGGAAGAAACGAGTATTCTGATGCGGACAATTATCAAGGTACATTTAATTTTTCGTTGCCTAAACTTTTCAATTTACAAGCTGTCCTGAAGCCAAACCCCTTAGCACAACACTTCAAAAAATTGAAAAATTATTACTTTTGAGGATCAATAATAGAAACAGACTGCTATTTTCTTTCTTTGAAGTTGAGACGTCTCATGGTTTAGATGCCTCCGAAACAATCGAACCAGATGTCTGGCTGACACGTAGTCCGCTTTCGCTAAATACACCACAGAGCTTTGGAAAAAAAAGGAAAACCAACATCCGAAACCGTGTACAAGGAAAGAAAATTTCGTGCCTTAATTTTCCTGCATTTTCAGGCTCATGTAATTTCGTTATTGTTTTTCCAAACGCAGATTCAACTATCGATTTCCAGATGAATAACTTGGAATCTGCACATTTCTTCAGACCAAGAAACGGCGATCATCCGCGATCTAGTAGTCATAGAGCTTCAGTTGCCTCTATTTCGTCTGACATTTCGCAGTTTAGTCAGAATACACGATCCAACCGCATCAACAATACTATCAACAAACTCATTACTGAATTTATTGCAGTGGACAAGGAAAATTTGACTCGAGAAGAAGAGAGGCAGAGACAAATATTGCTAGATCGATATAGTAACTTACTGATAAGGTATAATATCAGTTTTCCCAACAGTCAGCGCCAAATTTAAAACAGTAGTCGGATTATCTAATCGTTTTATTACTCGTTTCAAAAAGTCGAAACGAACCCTCAGCTATTGAAGACGAAAACCACATTGTTTTAAGCATTCAGTCTAAATGTAAAATCATCCGAATCAGCCTATTCACTTAATTGAGTTGATTTTTGATATGTTTTCTATTCATAGTACAAGAATCGCAAAGAGCTTTTCAGTTTGGACATTTGTACAACAAATTGCGCTCAAAAGTAATATCAAACTATTCTAACTTTCAACAGTCAGTAGCTAAATACTTGAGCATTACTATATTTCTAGAACCTAAAAAAAAGATGGTCAATTCTTTATCTTCTGTCACTCTTAAGTGATGGAATGGATGACAATAATGCCCCTTCCTCCTCTGTTCTGGTAAAATGCCTACAAAAAATTTGCTTGCAAATATCAATGATCTAAGCTTGCTTTTACATAAAAAATTAAGCGAGATATAGATGACAGTATTCCTTCACCAATAAGGCAACTGCCAGACTTGTCTACCACAACAGAGCATATACCACCTCCAACATCACGTCCTCATGAACCACATCAAAAAGAATCATCCATGCGGAATACGCGCCGTCGACTGACCCGCGAACCGCGGTATTCTTCAGAACAATCTATGGAAATTCATGATGTATCTCCTGCAGTTTTATTAGCAAGAGCTCGAGAAGCACAGGATTATCGTTCATCAGAGAGTAAGTTAAATGAGTCGAGATAAAATGAACTGTTTGAAGTATGACTAAAACGAGAAACGTGAAGTCCATCTATTAGGACTCACTCATGTATCAGAAACTGAGTTGCTTCGAGACTTGATTTACATATTTCAAGGCATCAATGGACAATACATTCAATATGACCCACTCAACAGAAGTTACGGATTCATAAGTGGCGTAGAAATATCCGAACCAACCAAAGAAATTGTTTTCAAATTGACAGATATAGGATTGTATTATATGAATATTCAAACGCTTATTAATAATGTAGGCTCGCCCAATATCGGGCTGATACAGCAGTCCTTGTGTGCCACATTTCAGCATAATTTAGCTGACTACTACCGTTTCATTGCGGTTTTGGAGGCAAAGATAGAGAAACAGATGGCTGCTAAGGATACAATATGGACAGAGGACAGTTTATCATTGAAACGACTTTTAGGATGGGCATTGCAAAGTCAACAAGAATTAAAGTTGATGGATGCTTTAGCGACAAGCTGCGAAGGTAAGTTCGGCAATTTCTTTTATACTGGACAATCCGATTCTCATATGCAAAGCTTGATTATTGACATTGGCACTGTAGGTTTGAAAGGAGGAAAACTTTTAACTGAGATACACAACTTCACTAAACACGGTGATCCTTTCATAAAAAAATACATTACAATGACGCTGCGTAGTGTATCAAAACCATTCTATGAAATGTTGGAAAGGTGGATATATGAGGGCGAACTTGATGATCCATTTGATGAATTCTTTGTAGCTTGTAATTCTGACGCACCTCAAGATCAACTTTGGCTATACCAATATACCTTACGTGACAATATGCTGCCTAATTTCATATCTAAGGAATTAGCTCAAAAGATCTTTTCTATTGGTAAATCACTCAATTTTATACGATACAGTTGCCAAGAAACATCTACTTCTTCAGAAGCTGCCACTTATTTTCCGAATGACAAAGAAAAGTCCTTCGAATATGGAAACATACAACATCTTGAAAAAGCCATCGAAGTAGCCTATAAAGATACAAGTACAGCACTGTTAACACTGCTCAGAAACAAATACAAGTTGATGGATCATTTGAAGGCCTTGAAGCGGTATATGCTTCTTGGACAAGGCGATTTTATTGCTTATTTGATTAATGCATTATGGTATTTATTGCAGCTTTACCTCAAATTTTTGAGCACGCCTTGTCTCATTATTTTTCGGATAATAGGTCACACTTGAACAAACCTGCAAATTTAATATATCGACATAATTTAACGAGCATTCTGGAATCAGCCATACGTTCTTCTGATGCTCAGTACGATAATCCTGATCTTATACGTAGACTCGATGTCAAGCTTTTAGAGGTTTGTTCAGTTTATCTAATCAAAGATTAAAGTAATTTGACTAATTGATATGTGCGTGTTATATGCTTGTAGTTCCAAAGAGACGACATTGGTTGGGATGTGTTTACTTTAGAATACCATGTTGATACCCCTATAAACACTGTTCTCAATCCTGAAGCTATGAAGAAATATTTACAGATATTCTATTACTTGTGGCGACTAAAACGTGTCGAATGTACTTTATCCTTAGCTTGGCGACAATGGTTTAAAGCTCGACGAGATTTTCAAAATTTGATCAATATACAACAAGACATTCATTCGACGCAAATTACAATACAATATATGGTCCATTTCGTATACCAACTACAGCATTATATTTTATTCGAGGTAAGCTGTGGCAAAGTTGACTCTGTCTATAATTGTAGCTGTATAGGCTCATAATTTATGTATTAAAGGTCCTGGAATGCTCGTGGAATAAACTAGAGACTTTTATTGAAAATAAGAGTATCGATTTGGATTCAGTTATAGCAGCTCATGACGATTACTTGTCAGAAATTTTGGAAAAAGGGTTTTTGAGTAGCACGAAGGGAGAAGAGTTTGCACCTCGCTTGAAGACCATTTTGGAATGTATATTGAATTATAAAATCGTTCTAGACAATTTACATAACTTTGCAACTACTATTTCTGCAAGAGTAGCAAATGACAATAGCAGCAACAGAGTCAGTATGGAAAAACTTCGAAGAATCAGAGACCAACAGGAAAAGATGGAAGACGATTTCAGAAAGCAAGTATTACACTTTTTACGTCTGCTGCGAGCCTATCACGATGAAGATCTACGTTCTTTAGCAACTCGGTTGGACTATAATGATTTTTATGCAGGATTAGCGCCGAATGACCATATAGTGCCTACTTCTAATTTGCTCGAATCATATGAGACTGGAAGCTTTGAAATGGCCATATAACAAGAACAATGATAATCAGCAATTCTTGCCGAAATATGTCAATAAATATATACAGATATCCTTCGTTTTTTCTATGAAAGTTTACAGAAAAATCAAGAATATTTTATTGAAGCTTATGATGGCATTATCATTATCGTTTTTCAGGAGGGACTTCTGGAACAGTGTCTAGCTTTCCAGTTTGGAAGTAGTCATCAATGAACATTTCTACCCGTCTGATGTTAGCGACGTTATCGTTCGATTGAGTAGGAGGATATTTGGGGCATATTTCTTGACGAATCAATTTTAGAAGCTTTGTCATTTGTGTAGGATAGGCTTCTAATAATCTTTTGGAGGCCACTTCTAACATACCTCCAACAAGTGCAGGAGTCACTTCTCGTGGAGGCATATTACAGATACGTGCCAACCAAATCCAAGCGTGTTTAAGTGGATAAGGGTTGGGAGGCTGTCCTGGGTCAGGTACTGTTTGACATAACGCACCATAAAGCATTATATAACATTTTTGAAATTCTGAATGTTGCAAGTGACTCTCAATCGTTTTGGTTTCCTTATCACTATATGTGTATCGTAAGCGCGCTTTTATCTCTTCAACAGAGAGGGACTGAAAGAAAGTGAGTGACATATGTCTAATGTAGAGCTTGGTGATAAAGAAGCGGTTTCAGATATGTTTTGTTTGAGACTTACAGGATCATCGTCGTGGTATTTAGGAATCAGATATTGGCAGCGTTTAAACAATCGACCTAATAAATAATCTGAAAATTCTGGAATAGAACTTATCATTAAATAGGCAAATCTTGCTAAAAAATAAGCAGCATGAGCTGTAGCATGGATTTCTTGTCTAGCCTGAGATAAGAATGCTTTTGCAAGGTGATTTAAAGCAAATTCAAATGCATCCGGTGACTGTTGCTTAATGCCAGCAAGGTGTTGACAAAGAGCAGCATGCTGTCAGGCAATGAAAAAGAGGGGAAAAAGAAAAAATAAGCAACTATGGTTACCACATCTCGTTCTGTGCAGCTATCCTTACCTTTTCAAGCAAAACACTATGATCGTATTGTAATTGTGATACTGTTCTTGTAATTGGTCTTTTAGCATTAAAACAAGCCTTTCGAAAATTATCATCGCTCAATTTAGGCTTTATGGTTGTTTTGTAATATTCAATTTTTTTATAGAATCGCTGGTACTCTTGCCATCCTTCTATTGAGGTCGCTGATGATTGTTGCTAAGATAGAACTTATATTAGTTACAGTACAGTTTTTGGGCACCTATTCATGATCTCAGCAAGAACTTTACAAGTTTCTTAATCTCTTCCTTCTTTTCGTTAGCCTTCTTTTCTTCTTCTAGCCTCTTGGCCTCTTCCTCTTTTTCCTTCTTTGCTTTCTCTTCCTTCAGCTGAGCCTCTTTCTTTTCATTTTCGAGTTTTTTCTTATCCAATTGGATAGCATTTTCAACTAATTTTCGCTGCTTTTCCAACTCTTTCTCAAATCTATCATCTTCGCCGGCATTATCATCGTTTAATCTACAAAACTAGTTGGATACTACTCATAAGGGCTTATTCATTTAACAGTACCAAGAACTTACTTTAATAGATTGATTTCTTCTAGAAGCCTTTGTGCTTCATCATGCTCTTTTCTGCGTTTTTCGCGTTCTTTCTCTAAAAATTTTGTTTGCCTTTCTTGTAGTTTGAGCTGATATTGTAACCATGAGTCTTCTGTAGGCTCGATATAAGTCTATACAAATGTGAGTTGTAATTTCGTTCATTCAATTGGCATACTCGTTTTGAAGTTTGCTGCATTTTACCAGTCCCTTCAATAAATTAGTTGATTTGTATTTATCGAGTGGGTTATATGTGCAGCCAAGTTTGAGAATATTTTTTTGCTGTTTCTCTGTCATATGTACACGACTATATATTTCAATGTCATTAAAATTAAGCAACCGTTCGTCTGAAAACGCCATATATTTCTGATTATTTGAACGCATTGTTACTTTTGAATGAAGAAGTTTTGTTCATCTTCTGAATCAGAATCAGGCACTGAGTATATGTTTGGATTTGTAATTATCAAGGTCATTATAAGATTGTTGTGTTAGCTGCAACAAAAAATGCACATCAATAATGCGACATGAAAGAAAAGGTAGAAATCATCAAAAACGGCAAATGAAAGTGACGTCCCTTTTGAAAATGTTATTGTGCGTATTTTCCTTGTAACACAGAAATTTAAACTTTTATTTTTTGCCCCTCTTTTTGAGTTTCCTTTTGGTTTCTTGGTTGCTCATATAAAAAAAATGGCTAATCAGTCGCCTCATCCTAATTCAAATTCTCCTCGATCGAAACAGAATACTTCTGCTTTTCAATGGCCTATACCGTCATCTCCTTTGCAGTCAACGAAGCCTAACAATGCGAGTCAACCGAGCAATTTCAATGACATTACAGTAAAAGAGATTTTGGACCGATACGGCGATGACCCTGAACTATTAAAATATATACTTACAGCCAAGTCCGAAGAAGATAAGGTAGAGTTATAATTTGGCTAAATTATGGCAAACCCTTTGATTATTCATGTTTTCGCTCTATGGTAGAAAAAAGCAGCAAGAGATACCTTGAAAGCAGAGGAAGCACGTATCCAGCTGAGACAAATGGACATAGATATTGCTCGAGAACAATCAAAAGCATCTCTAAGATACGATAGGCCACCTGCTTTCATAAGTCATGTTTACCCTCAGGCGTATGTAACCTCGCAACCACAACCTTATTCAGCGCAATTGTATCCTCAGCAGCAGCAACTGCCACAGTATGTTCACAATTCACATAGCCATCCACAACCTTTGCAACAGCAGCAGCCACCTCAGCAACATCAACAACCTCAGTCAGCGCACCCTTCGATTCCTCCAGCACATCCTCAACACTCTCATAGTAAACAACAATCCAAACAACATCAACAGCAACAGCAGCAGCAACCGCCGGCACCACAATCTCATCAAACGTCGCATCATTATTCATATTATGGATTAGCGCCTGTTCAGCAACAAGTGCTTGCGAGGTTTAATTATCCTGTGCCTTATGGGACAACAGGGCATCATGGACAGCCACCGCCCTCTCCTTCTGTGCCTTACCCACATTCAGCACATCCACTTTGTCCGCCTACGACCGCTACGAACACAAATAAGAAGAAGAATAGCGAGGATAGAAGTAACAATAATGGACAACATCTTCAACATAGAAATAATACGCTAAACCCACAACAATCACCTACTTCACCTGCTGCTAACGGTATGACTGACGACAATAACGTGAGTAATGCCCACACCACCCTAAGGAAGCGTAACAGAGCTTCTTTCTCATCCTCTTCGAACGAACATGTAGAGCCTCATCCACTTCAGCCTCAGCAGGATAAGTTATCACATAATAAAGTAATGGAAGCTTTGAAAGCAAAGATTCAACGAGGAAACAGTGGACCTAATACTGGTGGTAATAATAATGGCGCCTCGTCCTCCTCCAATGTCCCTAATGGCACTTCTGGTACTACTACTTTTACTACTTCATCTGTACGGTCAACCACCCAAAATCACCATCAAGAATCAAACTCCAGCAATAATAGCAGTAACAAAAGAAGAAAACCTACTCTGCCCAAACCCAGTGTATTAGTAAAACAACAGCCATTGGAACCAAAAGCGAAATCCACGACCTCAACAACGCCCTCACCCCGTTCAGCAAAACCTATCTTGCCGCCTATTGATACGAGTCTAGGGAGAACGGATTGTGCTTCCACAAAGTTCCCGAACCATCCTTTGTCTCAGCATCAGAGCAGCGGAAGTTCCAGTAGCAGCCATAGTACTGCAATCAACTCCTTTAATGATACAACTAGTAGCCATACTATCACAAGGAACGTCAAATTGGAGGAGCAGAGTGCCAGTATGGATAATGATAAACAAGCCGATACTCGAAATGATACCGCTCATCATAATATATATGATACACACAACACATTGAAACTCAACACTACCGTCTCTTCGCCTAGTGACCATATCTTATTGAATACCCGCCGTGCACGCTCTTTATCCCCTTCCCCTTCCACAACCTCTGCACAGAAATAAATAGGAGTCGCTATATATACACATGTTTATTTCCATAAAAATCTAATCTTTATGAGTATAAGAGGATGGTTTGTAATAGGGTAAACCACTGTTCGCATTGATGTATGCGTTGTTGAGTCGTTTTGGACTATGGTATGTAAGATATCTATAAACAAAGCTACCGACGACACCCAAAGTGATTGAGCTGATAAACCAATGAGTAAATATCCAACGTACTCCTCGTGTTAAAGAGTCACCAATTTGTTCATGAACAGCTAATGTTGTTTCGCCCTGCAATTTGTCTAAGTTCTTCAATGTCGTATACAGTTCCTCAGGTTGATCAATGCTTAACGGTCTCTTATTGGTATCCTTGTCAAAGTAAATGTGCTCCTATTAGGTATACATGCAAATGAATGTGTTAATGAATTATTTCCGAGTCTTGATTTTAAATCGAGAGAACTACGTTACAGGCGCATTAAATATAATTAATTTCGAGGTACTATCATGCTCTACATTGAACTTTTCAAGCACATATTCTCTCCACATGGCACGGTCCATCTCTGCAAAAATAACTCTTCGGCTAACGTTGCCTCCTTCATTTGCTACCTTCCAATTACTAGCAATATCTCTAAATTTTGATTGACTTGTGGTGTCTTTGGCGTTGATAATATTCAGAACAACAGGTGAATGGCCTTCTAAAATGCTTTTGTAGTTGGTGGGACCTAATTTACTGACCAAAGGATATTTAACATTTTCAATCCAACGCAAAAGAGCAGGTTTATCGTCAAGATTGCTGAAATCGTGCTTTGAATACATGCTGAACATGCCATCTTTAGCAATCAATAAGGCTGGCAGTTTAGATTTGGCATTGAATTTATCGATGACGAGTTCATCATGGCTGGCATAAAAGGGAATAGTTGCCATGTATTGACGTCCAATACTGTCGATCATTTCTGGGACTGTATCCTTGTCATCTTTCTTCAAGTAAATCAGAACGGTATCCTTTAAAGATAGAAGACCCTCTAATTCATCCATGGAGATATCTTTAACAGAGACCCTGATCATGTAGATTTATATTAGTACAAGTCTGTTCTATGAAGAATAAGAGGGGGAGATTTATATTACCCTGTATGCTCGTTGGCAAATTTTGTCAGACTTACTAGAGAGCGATCACCATTATAATGAATCACATCTCCCAAGCCAAGAATTTGAAGGGTAGGAAAACCTGTAATGTCATAATCATCACAGAGAGTAGGTGCTTTATCACAATTGACTTCACCGACATTCATTTGGCCACGTAACTCCTCGGCCATTTTAGTCCACGTAGGAGCCATACGCTTACAATGAGGACACCAAGGTGCATAAAACTTGACAAACCATGGATTTGTGTTTGAAGATGAAATCTCTTTTAACTTGTCGCCGTCCAACTCTACTGAAACACCATCCGGATTTGCAAGCAACTTTAAAGCTGCATCATTTGATTTGGCTTCCTCAGCGATCTCCTCTATTAAGCCCGCTTCTTTTGGTTGCTGCTGCTCATGTATCTTATTATCATCCTCCTGCATCTCTAATCCGGTTTCTACAAGATCGTCTTCGATCACCATACTTTGTATGGACTCTACTTTTGGTGCTTTATCTTTACCAGTATCCTTTTCGCTGATATCTTTATCGTCATGAGTGACATTGAGATTACTATTGGTTGCTACTGTTTCTTGTGCTTTTTCTGTCTCTGTTTCATCACCCAGCTTTAACTTGTCCTTTACGTAGTTCACTAATCCGTCGTATGTATTGCCCTGAATGTATTTTTCTATTTTCTTTCCAAATTCCCATAGTTGAATGGATGGTACGCCAGCGATACCGTGAGCGCGACATAGATCACCATAAGTACTACAGTCGATTGTACCAAAGTGGAAGTTCTTTTCATCTGCGAGATAGCTGTAATCGTTAGTGAACCTTTCCCATTCGGGCGCTGTTTATCGAATAAAAGTTTAAAAGTAGTTAGCAAAGATATACTGTCAATAGTTTGCTCAATCTCTTCATTTCGGATCTGAAAGTCATTTTACCGAAATGCTGGCAATGTGGGCAGTAAGGTGAAAAGTATTCAATTAACCTAACGATGGACGAAAAGAAATAAGAATTGTTGTTAACTTGGCCCCTTGCGCAGAAAACAAACTACTTCTTTTTTTGTCCTTACCAAGTGCCAGGACCAATAACTTCCTCCAAAGTATCAGGTTTCAATTCAATGGAAATAGCATATACAATGCTTGAGAGGCAGCTAACAGTAACAGCACTTGCTATTGAAAATAGCTTCATATTTCAATAAAGGTACAAAGAAAAGAAGAAAGCCCAAAACAAAAAAAAAAATTGGTTGGGATATGAATTAACAAATTTGGAATTTCTAAAGTGTATTTTGCCCAATCACAAAGATTTATGCATGCACATCTTTCTTTGCATTTATGAATAGCATAACATATAAAAAAACGTAAATTGATCAAAAACTGTTATAAAACCCATACATGCATACACTATCATCGATTTTTTTTGTTGATATCGGCTACCTTCCTTATCCGAATTTGAGTGAAAATGAGGCTTAATTTTCATACGACCTTTACCGGTTTATCAGATTATTCTTTTTATGCTTGTTGTTGCACTTTAACAGGTTTTATTATTTTACAAAATTCTCGAATTTTACAAAAAAAGATATTATATATATATACATTGAATGAATATGAAAATGAGAGGGAAATCAGCAGAAAATGACGTTAAACTTTTTTTTTTTTTTGTTGTTGTTGTTTAAGCATCATAAGTAGAGGCAGAAACGTCACCACCCTTACCAGTCCAGTTAGTGTGAACGTGCTTACCAGGAGCATCCAAAAGTTCATAAGTGTGGGCACCAAAGTAATCACGTTGAGCTTGAAGAAGGTTAGCAGGGAGCTTTTCGTGACGAAGACCATCATAGAAGTTCAAAGCAGTGGAGAGGGCAGGAGTAGGGATACCCATCTTGATGGCATCAGCAAGAACAGATCTCCAAGAATCTTGAGCATCAGCAGTAGCCTTTTGGAAGAAGGGATCGAACAACAAGTTTTCAAGTTCGGGATTGTTGGTATAAGCGTCCTTGATCTTACCCAAGAAAACAGAACGAATGATACAACCACCACGCCACATCAAAGCAATACCAGCAAAGTTCAACTTCCAGTTATAATCCTTACCAGCTTGACGCATCAACATGAAACCTTGAGCATAAGAAACGATCTTGGCAGCATAAAGAGCTTGACCAAGTTGGTCAATAAACTTCTTCTTGTCACCTTGGAACTTGACGTCCTTGGGGCCGGCCAAAATTTTGGAAGCGCGAACACGTTCGTCCTTGAGTGAAGAAAGACAACGAGAATAGACAGCTTCACCAATCAAGGTAACAGGGATACCACGGTCGAGAGAGTCGATACCAGTCCATTTACCAGTACCCTTTTGACCAGCAGTATCGAGGATCTTTTCGACAAGGGGAGTACCGTCGGTATCCTTGAACTTGAGAATATCACGAGTGATTTCAATCAAGAAAGAATCTAATTCATGCTTGTTCCATTCTTCGAAGGTATTGGCCATTTCTTCGTGGGTCATACCGAGACCTTCCTTCATGATTTGGTAGACTTCACAGATCAATTGCATGTCACCATATTCTGTAGGCAAAGGTTAGAAAATAAATGGAAAAAATAAAAAACTATTTTTAGTCTTATCATTCGGGGAAACAGAAACTCAGATCATCGTGTGTGCCCATTTTTTTTTGCCGGCCTCTTTTTTTTTTTTCACACAATGACGGTAGAGCATGAAATAAATTTTTGACAATCAAAGCATGTTTTTTTTTTTTACTTACCAATACCATTGTGGACCATCTTGACATAATGACCGGCACCGGATTCACCGACCCATTCACAACAGGGAGCACCATCAGGAGCCTTAGCGGCAATATCTTGGAAGATATTCTTGATGTGAGGCCAGGCTTTGGGGTTACCACCGGGCATCAAAGAAGGACCATAACGGGCGCCCTCTTCACCACCAGAAACACCAGAACCGACAAAGAGAATACCCTTTTCTTCTAATTCCTTGCAGCGACGAATGGAATCGGGGAAGTGAGAGTTACCACCATCGATGATGATATCACCTTCTTCGAGATGAGGCAATAATTGTTGAATGAAAGCATCAACAGCAGCACCAGCCTTGACAAGCAACATAACCTTTCTAGGACGCTTCAACTTGGCGCAGAGTTCTTCAACAGAATGAGCACCAACAATGTTGGTACCCTTAGCAGCACCGTTCAAGAAGTCGTCAACCTTGGAGGTGGTACGGTTGAAGGCGCAAACGGTATAACCGTGATCATTCATGTTCAAAATAAGGTTTTGACCCTACAGGTAAGAACCAGAACGTTTCATGGAAAATGGTTAGAGTCATCAAGGCATAACAACTCATTTTTTTTTTTTTTTTTGCTAGTGGACAGAGTTGCTCAAACTTACCATGACAGCCAAACCAATGAGACCAATATCAGCGCTATTTATGCAGGAATATAAAATAAGGCGCGTTTCGTCAGCAAAAAGGAAAAAAAAAAAAAAAAAAAAAAAAAAAAAGTACATAGTGCAGCCTATGTCTGAAGTATCAGTCTACTTACACAGCTTCAACCATTTTTTAGAGTTAGATTTTCCTTTGAAAGTGAAAGATTAGATAAAAATCAAACAAAAGCGAAAAGGGAAAAAAAAAAAAGTGAAAAAAAAAGTGTGAAATCCCGCATTTATATATAAATCTCGGATGATGTAAGCGGTGAGTGAGGCTCTTACGAGGACTGCTGCTTATAAACAGGCGGTAAAAGAAAGCTCAGCTGTCATTTTATTGTTTTGCTGTGCCTCCTTGTAGTGAATATAGATCATTTCAGTCAAAACATAATCCGTTATACAAAGAAAAATGAACATCTTCTTTTTAAATGTCTTTGACTTAGGTGGCTGTACCATTCCTCCTATCGCAAACTTTGAATTATCAGTTGATTGCCAGGTTAAAGCAGATGGAACGCGACTCATGCCCATTATTAATCCTCATCTTTCCTACTCCGAAAACTGTATCTGGTTAAACCGCTGTCAAAACTGCCGTTGATTTGCTGTTTCCCATTAGGATTACACTAAATTTTTTACCGTCCTTGAGATGAGCAAATCGCTGAAATTTATAAGCAAGTAAGACTTACGTAAGTGACCTTCTTTTTTGGCTCCCCAGGCGGATATTTTATTTGCCAAACAAGTATAAAAACGTAGGGTACGGTAGAATTTTTACCAAATGAGAAAGGAAGGCTATGTGTACAAGGCGCAATGGTAACGAAATGAGGCTGATCTTACTATGCTTACAGTGAGAAGCATTGATAAGTTCTTGTGGCCGATTTCAACCATGCACAGGATTACATAAGATCTAGGTTTCATGCTGTTCTTTCCTTGTCATCCCGCGGAATTATCTCTATCGAAAGAAAAGCCTTGGCTATACAAACATACTTTATACAGCCCGCTGTAAAGTATTAAAGTTTGGACACAAGAAGCATTATGTAAGCTCTGGGGAGTTTTACTTAGCTTCCCTTGTGGCATTCAATTGAGTGGTTCCAGCGATCTCCCATTTTTCCAGTATGTATATAAAGGATGTAGCGTTACTACTATTATTTTGTGCACGTCACTGGTGACATGATAATATTCACTCTTTTCTTTTTCCGCTAATCATTCAAAAGATTGGTTATTATTGTTCGAGCAACATGAACAGTTTGAAGGGTCAAACAAAATAAATGGATGTATTACATAAACTAATGGTTTGAGCGGGATAGGACTTGCAGGGTTGTTAAACACTCACTATACACCACTAAATTAGGGTGCTAGTTTCAGTTTAATATTATAGCAGTGTTGACGAAGCATCAGTCACAACCAAATGCGACTCAACTGATTTAGTCTGTAAACATATGTACGGTTCAGTGAGCTTAGGTTAATATTTTAGTATGGGCTTGAGACATTTCCGGTTCTCTCGCTTAAACTGCCCCAACCTCATCGAGCACGTTTACCTCACTTTTCAAATAGTTTATACAACCATTTTTTTAGATTAACGTAAGATATAAGAGAGAGAGAGAGAGAGTATTCTTAGAGCACAGCTCTATTGACTTTGTAAATATGCCAAATTATTCCAAAGCACACAAACGTTACCTACCCTTGTTTTGTTTCACCTTCTTTCTAAAAGTCATTCATTTCATGGACGTAGTTTTGCTGCCGATCGTATCATTTGAAGCTAGAGCTGCTGGGATGTTCGTTACAAGAGGTACGTTACAGTATAAGCTTCGTTTGTAAGTCTATAGCAAACTGGGCATTGAAGTATAAACGGAGAGCTGCCGAGTAGGCGATGTGTTTGTCAACATGGTTTGAGAGAGCAATACCGCGCTTTTTGCTACCGCTGTTCAAGGGATAACCATGCCTATACAGTGTTTATGTTAAAGACCTACTTTGGGAGAGAGTCTTGGATTTTTTTGTAAATTAGACAGCAATTAGGACCCAAGTGTTGCATTGAATGCTCTGTTGCTGCTGACTTTAATCCAGTGTCTCGATTTGTCTATTTGCGGGGAAAAACGAAAATATTGAGCGGGACGGTGTATAGCGATATATTTGCGAAGAAGGAAAGCAGTGTTCAAATAAAGAAACATTACTTTTAGTTATCAAGTTCTACGGCAATGGGGTAGCTTTTTGCACAGCTCTCCTACTTGATTCTCGCCAAAAAAATGAACTCGATGTAGATACTTTTAACAAAAACAAGCATTTATTATATTGTTTTTTTAATTCATTCCTACCCATTTGGAAGTTAGAAGATCAGACACTTTTTTCCCAAGAAGAGAAGATTAAATACGGCAAAATTTTAGGAGGAATGAAACCGTTGGTTATGCAGGGAATATGTTATATTACAATGGAGATAGCACTATAGGAAAGGGAATTTTTTTTTCTTTTAAAATGATGAGCATGCAGGTGAGCGAGATTTAGGTAATGACAGTAGGTTCCTTGCGACCGGTGAACTTTTCGAGTTCGGACAATTCCAAAGCAACATCGATCAAAGGCTTTAAGCCAACCTGAGCGTCCTTGGGGTATTCAGCAGCATCATTAGAGTATTTCTCTACATAAAGACGAACAGTGGCACCTTGAGAACCGGTACCAGATAAACGGATGATGATACGAGATCCGTCCGTGAAGATGATACGGATACCTTGGTGCTTGGAAACGCTACCGTCAATGGGATCCAAATATTCGAAATCATCGGCCTTATCAATGGTAAAGTCACCAATCTTCTTGCCAGCCAATTCATTCTTTTCAATTTGATGACTGAGTCTCTTTACCATGTCATCAGCACGTTGACCGTCCACCTCTTCGTAATCATATCGGGAGAAGAAATTGCGACCATAAATCTTGTAATGCTCTTGAAGGATATCTTGGACACCCATTGTCTTGTCTTTATTAACGTGAGCAAGAATACTCAACCAGGCTAGAAAAGGAGAGTGTTAGATGATGATCGTTTCAATTTTTTCCCCTCTCTCCGCTTCCCGCTTTCAATTACGTCAGGACACTTACCCAAAACAGCCCAAAGACCGTCCTTCTCACGAATGTGATCAGAACCTGTACCAAAGGATTCTTCACCACAGATAGAGCAACGACCAGCATCCATCAAATTACCAAAGAACTTCCAACCAGTAGGAACTTCGAAATGCTCAAGACCCAATTTCTTAGCGACGAGATCGACAGCTTGAGAAGTAGGCATAGAACGAGCCAAACCATTGACACCATGCTTCTTGAAGTAGGGAATGGCATCCTTAGCGTAGTGGGCAATAATAGCGACACTATCAGAAGGTGTGACAAAAGCGTTCTTACCGATGATCATATTACGGTCACCGTCACCATCCGAGGCAGCACCGAAATCGATACCTTGGCTGTTGACAGCTTCAACCAAATCGTGAGCATAAGTCAAGTTGGGATCAGGATGTCCGCCACCAAAGTCAGGTTGGGGAGTGCAGCGCATGACGCTGGATTCAGGAAGGCCGAATTCTTCAACGAAAAGACGGTAGCCGTAAGGACCAGTGACACCATTCATACCATCGAACAGCATTTTGAAATCCTTGTTCTTGGCAAAGAAAGACTTGATAGCATCAAAGTCAAAAATTTCCTTCATAAGGTCAACGTAATCAGCGACACCGTCAATAATTTCAATCGTCATATCACCCACTTGTTGAGTACCAATCTTGGAGAAATCAACTTTGGGGACATCAGCCAACTTGAGTTCCTTGATGGTCTTGGAAACTTCATAAATCTTGTTGGTGACGGATTCAGGAGCTGGACCACCGTTAGAGCAGTTGTACTTGATACCAAAGTCGTTATCAGGTCCACCGGGGTTATGAGAGGCGGTCAAGAGAATACCACCCGTTGCCTTACGTTTACGAATAATATTGGAAGCAGCAGGTGTGGAAACAATACCATTACGTCCAACAATTAATTTGGAAACCTAGTTTGTTGAAAAAGACGAGTTAGCCATCGAGCCGAAACGCGTTCTCAAACATCCTATCCTCTTTCTGCCCTTTTTACACTCTCTTACACCGCCCCCCCCCAACCTCCTCTCTTTCGTTTTGTACAATTGACTTACACCTTGAGCAACACTACACTTGACAATGACTTGAAGAACCTCATCAGAGTAGTAACGACCGTCACCACCGATGACGAGGGTAGCGCCTTTAGCACCACCATCGGCTTCAGGGATAGCTTCCAAAATAGATTGAATAAAGTTCTCGGTGTAGTTCTTTTGTTGGAAAATCTTGACACGCTTTCTGAGACCTGAAGTACCAGGCTTTTGGCCTTCAAAAGGCTGTGTGGCAACGGTTTGGATATTGACCATCGTTTATGGTATAAAGTCTGTAAAATAGAAACGAAACAAGAAGAAAAGAAAAGGAAAAAGGAAAAGTACGGAACAAAAATTGAATCGTCTTTATATCTTTTATTTTTGCCCTTTTGTTGTGTTTGGCCTTTTCATGCTGCTTTTGCACGGAATTTGAAAACAATTGATCACCTAACCTTACAAGTCTGGGTTAACGAAATTCTTTTCAAAGGCGTTCTTGATTGAAAACGTTTGCAATGATGAAGATTTTTACTGTAGTTTTGCCTGGCAATAACCCATGCTACATAAGTGCTCATCTAGCGGCTCCCGTCCGTGCATTCGCATTATACTTTTTTTTTTGTTTTTTTGCTTAATGCAAACTCTACCATGAATCCGTTACACAAACAAAGCGGATAACATCTTGATTACTTCATCCCCAATTTTAAAGACCGTAATAAACCCTTACTCAAAAAAAAAAAAAAAAAAAACTCTTTCGACTGTATTCTGCTGTGTATGTAGACTTTCCACCGGAACTTAGGAACAAATAAGTTCAGGGGTGAAGGGAGGGGGGAAGAGGAGAAGCACTCTTAAGGAATTCCGTTGGTTGTTACTGTTTCTATACGCAAATTGTAAGAACAGCCATTTTGACTGTATTTGCATTTTCAAATTTTTTGAGTGCCTTATGCTCAGTCATAGTGCTGATAAGCTAACGACAGCCAAACCATTTTCAAACCATGTCTATAGTTGAAAAAACGCAGTCTTGATGGCCATCTTTCTTGCTCTGAAATGCGCATGCATTACCGTAAGATATTCTCATTCCTTAGCTATCAAGTCTGTTTGAATGATGCGTATGATGAAAATCTATTTTCTGTAGAATTCACATTCAGACAGGATTCAAGCATGATTAATTTTCACTCATCTACTTTCTTTATCTGATTTTTCAAAGTGGGCTCTATTCTAGAGGAACCCTTCTTTTATTTTACCATCAACTATAATTATCCACATTTATCAAACAATCTGTGGAAATAGTGCATATAAATCTGATATGTACAGCTGTTCCTATGAGTAGTCTTTTTTTTTTTTTTTTCTGTTCAAAAGGAACAAAAGGACCAGCTTACGTGTTTCTGCCTATGTCGAAGGAGAATAGACCGTTCATATAGCTTTTTTCAAAGAAAATGTTTTGATGCATATTACTAAATACAGCGGAAACCTCGTTTCTTAACCTGCCACAATTGATTGTTGTATGAGATGAGCGCAAGACGCTTTAGGGTCGCTTTGTATGACTCTGGCATTCTCTAAAGTCCTTGTTCAAGATGCAAAGCAATGAACAACCGCATGAGAGCAGTCTATGGTGACACTAAAGATGTTATTACTCTACATGTAACTGAAAAGTAACCTTTAATGGCAGCAGGCACTATTTTACAAACACCTCATTCTTTATCAAGAGGTCGGTAAGATATGAGTTATTCACAATCAAATGCCTGCACACGACCATCTAGGCAAAAAAAAAAATAAGAATAAACGAACATGAGCAGTGACGAGTATCAATCTAACTTTGGTCAATGGGTTGCTTTGAACAAAGATGCTTCTCTTTATAGAAGAATTTATTAGGTATTTTGTAGTAGTATTAAAATTACTCTTTAAGCACGCGTGAGATACTGCTCGATTCAGAACTTGTTGGTTTGAGTATTTTACGACTTTTTCCCTAGCACACTTGTACATTGTCTCACTCGTTGATCCGGTCAAGGTAAGGTAGTCTGGCTGAAGTACCATTATTAATGTCCACAAATAGGTATTTTGATTCCGCTATAACCCCTCTTGACTGAATTTGATACCGAACATGATGCACAAACCGGGAAAGACTTCCCTCACATAAGCTGATGATGATTCAATATCGTTCCAATCAGCAGTCAGCACTTATGCTCACGTCACTGACGTATCACAGGGAAGGTAAGAGAGCGGAAAACTATAAATACTCTACAAAGTTGTGCTTGCTTTCGTCTCTTCCTCCTTCGCTTGCTTCCTTCGCTTTTCGTATTTGAGACCAAAAAAATTTGGAGAAAAGCTGCATGAGTGTTTCCTTCCTTTTATCTCACGAATGTCCGCAGATTGGAAGACTGCCCCCGCCCCTTCTCTGAGCTCTAATGTATCATCAGTCTACATGAATCTATCACATACGGACTATGCCATTTATCCGCGATTCCGTTACTAAAAACAAACTCCACAAGTATTCTCATTGTTAGTGCTTTCTTTTTTTAGAAACCATATTACTGAAAAGAAAAACAGTAGTTTTCTTCAGCATGGTGATTGCTCATGCTATCAAGTCGTTCTTCATAGAAATTTCTATTATTGCTTGACGAGAAATTTGAGCATTGAGGAGGAGGGCTTCATTCTTCATACCAACACTTGACGTTAGCAAAGCATTCTAGACGAAGCTTCGGATGAATAGGTTATGCGCGTTGTCTAGATTCACATTGGCAAACACATGGAGCGTCATCAAAGGGGTGCTTTCATCTGATAATATACTAAAATGTTCTTACAAAAGCATTCAACATGAGGATCAAGAGTACGCAATCCTCTTATAACCTACATTATAGTTTACTAAGGGTACCTAATATGGATCAGATGAGGCTATATTCAGCAAGCAGCTACAACGTATGAAAGTTGTGAATTGCATCCTTACTTGATTTCTCTAAATGTATTTTTGAGTATATTGACTTTGGATAATGTGCGAATAGGGTGTTGAAGATAAAAATTTCACCATCTTCTGTTCATTGTGATACTATGTCAGTTTAAATTGCTTAACCATTTCATTCATAGTCATTCTTTTTTACTAGCTGATGACACGTCCCCAGACTGAGAATGTAGCACTCGATTATAATAGAAAAAATGGAGGGTTTTAAATGAGTCTCATGATTCTTTTCTCTTCAATGTAGAGGAAGGGCATCATCTAGGTAGAGGTATCTTTGGCTGATTAGGCAGCTTACTTTGTTTGTGATCTTTGGTATAACCCTCTATGAATAAGTCTAAACTTTTGTACGCAAAATAATTGTACTTTATGTGGTCTCTTTGTCAAAGGTGATCAAGTATGTGGTACCATTGTGCTCAAAGAATGGCATAATAGTGTTTAATCCATATCAACACTGTGCATACGAAACTTTAAGCTTTTTAAAGTACCATTCATGATATGTACGATAATCTTTTCCACATCCAAAATAAGGCCCATTCATTGGCTCCTTAGTTGTTGACATCTGTATTATTACTGCCTAAGCAATAATATTCAGAGGAATACTTGGACTCATTTTTCAGATAGCCCGTTTTCTATATCTATCTTAGCCTATTGCTATTCGTTGAATTGCTGATGTAGGATAACCAACTTTAAAAAAAATAATACACACCTCGACTAAAGTACATACTATCCTCAAGCTTAGCTTCGACGATCAAACTACCTATTACTGTAAGACTTGCTTTAAGTACAGAAACAAATAATAACCACGTCCCCATGCTTATGAGCTATGTAAATGGCGTGAACAAAGCTTTACCTCAATTACTTTCTTTCGAGATATTGGTAACTACTTGTATCGCATTGATGAGCAGTTTCAAGGTTCCTTCAATTGATGTTCCTTACAAAGACAGAACGGGCATCAGTCGTACGAATAGAAAATAAGCCTCGCTGAGACGCACATTGCTGAGCAGATTTTCTTACAAGTTCATCATGAAACATTTCAAAGCCCTGTAGTATGATATACACTTTTGGCTTTCTGTGGTAATGCTATCAAAAGCTTTATCCCCCTCTTCAAAGCAAGATTTTTGGACACTTCTACTTTATATAAGTATGGACAGTGAGAGTATAGTTGAGCCGATGTGAAAGTACAAAAAAATAAAAACATAGTCAAAGATATCGTAAGGTTCTGAAATTTGATATATAACTATTCTTGCAATAAGTACAAAAAGCTCGTAAAGACCATATAACGTCTACTTGATATATGTATATGATTACTGCTTCAAAAGTACATTGTCACAGAAAAGTTTTCTTTGCAAAATAATCAAGTAATCTGATCCATTTCCATTAGAAATGGACCTTTTTTTGGGGTCAACATTATTGTAATAGAATACAGTATTTACTAGAGTGATGCAGAAGAGTTGTTCAGGCTTTTTTTTTTTTTTTTTTTTTTTTTATTCTTTTTGCAGGAATTTCCAAATGTCACGAGCAGCATGATAAACAGTTTTTGTGGTTTTTTTTTTTAATATTCAGTCTTTCTTCTTCTTTCCCCACATTCATTCTTTCGAAATAATTAAGCTTATGTCGGTTCAGGACGCTTACAATAAAGTTTTTTCAAATTTTCAAAAAGTAAGAGACTATCTTGCTCCTGTACTGAAAAACTCCAAATTCAAAGAGACAGGCTGCATTACACCTGAGGAAGTAGGACATTATAACCTTCATTTGTAACTTCATCAACAAATAGTTTACTAAAATGACTCTTCTGCCATTGCGACGAGCAATTTAGTTTGTTGCTGCGGGTGACTTTCTAGTCTACAAATGCCCAACCTGGCAATGGTATGCAAGAAGAAAAAGGACTTTCTCTCTCGATTAGATAAGGATGGGAGTATTAATACAAGTACAACTTTTTAAACAATGAATAGGGAAGGAGGCATAGAAGAAAAGAAAAGAGATTTTCTACCCAGCGATAGACAGTTCTTAGTGACCAGAAATGGTAAGAGTAGATTGCTTTTAAAGCTCTCCTATCGTTGATGGCAGCAATGCTGATTCTTCTATTGTTGATATACCTATAGTACCTTGTATACGTCGAGCTCGTCAAATGGAGTATAGCGAAGGTGCTGATGAAGACGATTCGGAGACAGCCATTAAAGACGAGAATAACGTCGACGGTGAAGATTGGATGTTTACACATAGTAAGAGAGCAACAAAAACCATGGAAGAAATTGCACAGACGATCATGACCGAAGAAGAGGAAGCTGCTGAAATTAGAAAAGGGTTAGAAAACTTGAAAGTGGATGAGATACCCGATTTGGACGAAATACCTGACATTGATGATATACCAGATATGGATGATCAAGTGAATGAAGAAAGTGACCCCGTGAGTCTACATTGAGTGTTAAAAGCATGACAGCTTGTCGTTTGTTGCACTTTTTTTGTTAACCAAGTGTATCCTTTTTGTTTGTTTTTTTTTTTTTTTTAAATATACATAGGCCGTAGCAGAGAACGCAGTTGACACAAAGTAAGTTTGAGAGAAAACAACGGGTTTTATGCTTAGAAAGATGGATTCATACTCATCTGACGTCTTGACATCACCATCGCTCATTCAGTGACAGAATATTACAAGTGCGAACCTACGATGTATTCATCACTTATGACAAATATTACAGAACACCTCGTGTGTGGCTATTCGGTTATGACGAAGAACGACATCCGTTAACTTCTGCACAAGTTTTTGAAGATATATCACCTGATTACGTCAAAAAAACTGTAACAATAGAAAGCCATCCTCATCTATCGCTAAGTCTAGCCTCTATTCATCCATGTAAACATGCTGAAGTAATGAAGAAGATCATTGAAAGAATGGGCGACGGTAAATCAGCTGATATCGGTGGAAATGAAGTAGAAAGTGGAAGCAACAGCGGTATACGCGTGGATCAGTAAGTTTTGCCATTTAGGAATAGTACAGGGTGATGATTGTTCTATGGCTTTATCTCATACTTCCTCTCTTTCCATTCTTACAGATACTTGATTATCTTTTTAAAATTCATGAGTTCTGTCATTCCAACTATTGATTACGATCACACCATCAGCGCATGATGGATCGCGAATAGACATACAAAACAGATAAAATGACTATAGCATGTTTGCAATAAAACTATAACTTGCTTAGTAGACTGTGTTTTGTATAATAGGCTTTTATCTGCTTTCAACGTAAAGCCTCATTAGATAGATTATAACTATTGTGTAAATAATAACAGGTAAAAGGGAAGGGATTTACTTTTCGAGTAAAGGCAGAATGTGATAATGGAAGAAAACGACCAGAAAAGTAAGCGATACGGGATAAGTTATAATAGTGCGCGTTTTGTAAGGCTTTTTTTTTTTTTTTTTGTTGTCTACTCTGCTTCATCTAAGGAGTTTGTAGAATGTGGGATCTCTTCCAGCTTTTCAGCCTTTGCTTTTTCCTGCTTCTGAGCTAATGTCATTTCGGCCAGTTGAGTACGAAGTTTATCAAGCTCCATTTCAAGAACATGAATCTTTGTGTTTTTCTCTGTGATTTGACTCTTTAAATCCTCGTTTTCCTTCAAAACTTCCTTCAACTGTGTCTCAGACTACGGGGAGGAAAAAAAAAAAAAAACGGCACATCAGTAACTATTTCAAAAATTTCGAGCAAATAATTTTAGTTTACACTCTTCTCACTGGAGGCAGCAGAACCAGTCGTGGAGGTAGACTTAGAAGGATTGACATCCTCCACGGGTGTCGCAGTTGGCTTAAATTCTTTTTTAGTTTTGGCTACAAAGCCGGACTCCAAACTGATGAGTTTGGGGTTGGCATCCTTTCCGCCAAACCACTCATCAGCTGAAAGTGCAGGCTCATCGCCTGAACATGGAGGGAAGATATCATGTTGGAAAGCATCGGACTGTAGTATAGGCGTAGAACAAGATTAGAATGGAGCCCTTTCAAGTAGTCTTGTCTTTTGACTTATTTTTTTACCTTTCTGGGAACAATAAAAGAGATAGGTTCGATCATAGTGGCTCCCACCTTGTAAGCTCTTGCTACTTCACATTCACTCACGTTCACGCCGCGCTTTGGTAAGAAACCCATACCTCTTTGAGGATCAGTAGCCTTGTATTCGGAAAGGAAGTGTAGTTTATCGTCAGCATATTCAAAATAACGGATGTTGCCGTCACTACAACCAGTAGAAAGAGTGAAAATAGTAAGTTATCCATTGCCACATCGGATTTTTTTTCCCTCGCTTTCACAACTAACTTGATCTTTTACCCTTTTCCTGCAACATAGAGCATTTTAGTGTCAGTATCGTAGAAGGGCATGAGAACACCAGAAGAGGTATCTATATATTCTGATTTGAGAGGCTTGGCCAAATTTGTGGAATCCCACAAGTTCAGCTGACGATCACTCATACGGGAGAAACCCGTCGTGGCCAAACGATCACAGTCACCTAACCAAACAACACGAGAACCCTTAATACCTTGGTGCCCGGGTCCTTCTTGAACAATTTGGTTGGAACGAACATCAAACACGCGAAGCTTTTTATCTCTACAAGTAGTAGCCATCAACGAGCCATTATAGTTCCAAGCCATGGACTGAATGATTTCTGTATGACCCGTCATTTCTTGCTTTTCTACGCCTTTCTCAATATCCCATAGTTTGATGGTGAGGTCAGTACTGGAAGACGCCAACACGTTTTCTGCAACGGGGTGGAAAAGAACATGACCCACTTTACTAAAAAAATTATCAACATCAGTATATCATGTCTAAAAATTCTTTCAAACACGTCTCAACTTTGAGCAAAAAAAAAAAAGAACCAAAAATCATGTCTTACCGGCCATGTCCAGAAAGTTTTAATACAGGGGAAATATCCTCTTGCTCTTCAGCATATTCTTCGGGTATATTCCAAATCATAATTCTGCTATCTTCTGAGCCAGAAGCAATCACGTAATCATTAAAGGGGTTGAAGTCGGTATCAAGCACAGGGCCTGTGTGTCCACGGTAAAGTGGGTAATTGTCGGGTAACTTTCCTGTGACGATAGTAGAAAAAGACATTTTTATTTTTAGTACCTAGAATGATCAATAGATAATCGCATGCCTCTTATAGCGCAAAAAAAAAAAAACACATACCGACTTGCTTATGAGGAATAACGGCAAATGTACCACCTCCAGAAGCTTGCCAATTGACAGAAATGAAGAGCTTAAATGAAAAACACAAATTAAGGTTAAGATTCTAACCATCATAATAGCTTTCATAAGTATATCTATCTCTATAATAAACTTACAGGATTGGCCTTCACCATATTTGTGTCCCAAGCATTTGAACTGACGTGAACATTGTCATAACAGTTCTCCCTCTTGGCTAAGCTACCATAAACATGACGGTATTTTGAAGGACGAACAAAGAATGCCATTCTCTAAAACTTTCTTTATGGTATTTCTAAACTATCAAATTCAGCTATTAGGTTTGAACGAAAGGGCCAAACAGAGGATTTACTCAGTCAATAGAAGCACTGTATTTCCTTTACTCTTGAGATGGAGAGAAGATGAGGAAAGGAAAGAAAAACAAAAAAGTTGGAAAAGGTAAGCACATTTAGAACCGTGAAATCCAACAGTTAGTGATCACCGACGCCCCCAAATGTGTAAAAAAATATAAAAAAAACAAAGTCCGTAACTGGGTGCTCCTTATTCCTGCTGGCATGAAAAGGCATCTGGAACATAAAAAATTTGACTTTTTGACAATAACAGTATACTTTTTTGGTTGCCTTATAAATAAAAGCTGTACACGACCGTAAAGGTATAGCATCAATTTATTGCAAATTGGGAGATGTCGGTAGCCTTTTCATTAGACTGATAAATTTAAAATGTGTCTAATGATCCGTTTTCTGTTTCTTCACCACTTGCTCTTCGGAACGGTGGGTTGTTTCCATTGTGGACGCATCTTCATCCTCTGCTGCTGCTTCTGCTTCTTTTTGCTGTTCAATATCATCCTCTTCAACAGTAGTAACCTTTTCACCACTCTTGCTTATCGCCTTTTCTTTTTCTAGCAGCTGGGTTAAATACACGTTAATCTGATCTCTCAACATATTGACGTGATCTGTCAATGGCCTTGTTTCATCCACTGGCACTTTGATTAGATGCTCTGTGTTGGATGAGGTATTCTTATAACTTGCATTCAAAGTTGACATTATCGTCTCCAAGTAGATTAGCTGTTTTACTGTTATTATAAAGAGATGCTAAATCTTTCAACTGAACGAGGAAAAAAAAAAAAAAAAAAAAATTAAAAGGAGATAGACCGGATTTAGCCTGAGCTTAAATTGCTAACATAACCAAGCTTTACTCTTTCAAGATACATCTACACTAAGTGAAAGGTCTAATTCGAATCTACAAAACGAATAGTTATCATCCTTATAAACAGTAGCCATACTTAGGGCAACACAAATAGATGTTACATTGGATGGGGGAAGCTACGTGCTCTTTAAATTTCTTGCTTAAAAGAACCCTTCGCATAAAGGAAAATGATAGCAAAGATGCTTACAAGTACAACCATCTGTATCTATTGTTCAATTGAGTTAATGCCGTTTGCTATCTTCCCAATTTTCAAGGCAGTAAGTAGAAGCGAACAATGTCAATGCTTCAATTGAATATTGCTCGAATGTGATTGGAAGTTTGGTCTCTCAAATTTTAAGATTTGATTTTCCGCAGCCTGTGCCGGCCTTGAAGGAAGGTCTGTTAAATATCCATGAGGAAGCTTTAACATACCATCCTCTTTTTCGTGATTGCCAAAGGTATATATAACTATCATGATCGATAACAAAACGACACAATTGTAGAATAGAATATAGTGGATTTGTCTATAAAGAAATGGATGGATAGGATATCGACAAAAAATGGACTGGATAAGCGTTAGAAACCGATATTATACTTGTTGTAAGAGCAGTCATTGCATCCATTAACAATGATACACAACGACATCAATCCATCCATCAAATACGTTAAAGGTTCATTCAAACAAAGTTCATCCATTGCTCGAAACTCGGAACTGTTCAAAATAGAGTAGGAAATGCTGCGATGTCATTGTTCCATTCTATACAGATCGCATGTGAAAGCAGATTATTGATTTATGCAACTGAGAATGCCACACATGTCAGATGAACATTATGGAATCGCTGGAAAGTTATTCACCAGGCTCATCATGCCTCTAACCTATGTACAACCATTTGGCATTTTTTCAACGTTCGAAATGAACATTGATTGTACATTCAAACTTACAAAACCACCTTTGCTGATTGTCGATGTTATGTTGAACCGAACACTATATTCTATTTCTACAAATGTGCACGATGTTTTAAAAAGAGAATTATATTGAGTTTTTGGATTTAGATTGTTAACGGTATCGCTATTTTTGCTTTAGCTATAATGCCTCACGCACCTAGAAACAGCTTCCTTGTTCCTGGCGTTTCTCGCTTCTCTCGTTCTTCTGCCTACGCTAAGAAGGCTCAATACAAGCGTAAGCAAACTACCGTTGCCGCTCCCGCTAAGACTGAAGCCGCCGACAAGACCGTCGAAGTCAAGGGTGCTAAGAATGGTGGTAAGCGTACCGTTCCCGCTCAAAAGGCTCCTCGTTTCTACCCCGCTGAGGATGTTGCCAAGCCCAAGGTCAGCCGTAAGGCCGCTCCCAAGACCAGCCTCCGTGCTACCATCACTCCCGGTACCGTTGTTATCCTCCTTGCCGGTCGCTACCGTGGTAAGCGTGTTGTTGTCTTGAAGCAACTCGAATCTGGCCTTCTCCTCGTCACTGGTCCTTTCAAGGTCAACGGTGTTCCTTTGAGACGTGTCAACCAAGCTTATGTCATTGCTACCTCCACTAAGCTTGATATCTCTTCCATCAAGGTTGATGAAAAGTTCAACGATGCTTACTTCAAGAAGCCCGCTAAGGCTGAAAAGGCCTTCCTTGAAGGTGAACAAAAGAAGGCTGCCTTCCCCGAATCCAAGGCTGCTGACCAAAAGGCTGTTGATAAGGCTCTCCTTGAAGTCGTTGCTAAGACTCCTTTCATGCGTCAATATTTGTCTTCTACCTTCGGTTTGACCAAGGGTCAATTCCCCCACGATATGAAGTTCTAAAGCAATAAAAGTTTGATTCATTTCACTATGGTTTTATAACTTTCATTTCTCGTCCTTTCTTTTACATAGTTCCAAAACTTTTTTTGAAATAAACTATACTTTATTATATTCGTAAGGAGATTTTGAATTAGACGGTTTATAGCTTTAGGGTCCTTTTGCATAAATAATGCCCTATGTTGCACTTGGGCGCCTTTTGAGACGACTAACAATGTTGTCAAAAAAAAGGTGGGATCCAATTTTCCAAAAAAGGAAGTAGATCCTTTTGCCAAATTAGGAATTCAACATGACATCACTTCCATGATTGAACTGAAAAAGCAAAGAAAAAGAAAAAAAAAAAAAAAAGCCCGAGGAAAAAAGTACACGCACGAAATTCTTTTCCATTTCCTTTTTCCTTTTCTTTCACTAGTATACCTCCAGACTATGAAGATTTTTACTTTATCTGCTATTATCACCGCAGTATTGGCGTCAGTTGCTCAAGCTGATATCACAAGGTAATGCATAGATTGATGAAAAAGAGAATCTCAGTCATGTACAGCTTCTGCAAGATTTAGGGTTTTTCCCAAATTTATTTTTGCCCCCCCAATTATGCATGACGACCTTTCAGTGAATATGTTTGATATTAATCATCTTATCTTATTCTGCACAAAAATAAGGATTCCTATTAAGAAAGTTCAAGAGTCACCCGCACAGGCTTTTCAACGTTATGCTCATACGGGTGAGTACTTGACTCAAAAATACTTTGGAAGTTCCCGTCAACAAGATAAGACGATTACACCATTTCAAGTAAACCCCGATGGCAGCGTTGAACATGGTGTCCCTATCTCAAACTATATGAATGCTCAAGTAAGTATATTCCCTATTTCATTGAACAGCTAATTCAGCTTGAAATTCTAACTGATCTCAACTGGTTGAACAAACAAACAAACAAACAAACAAACAAAATATTAAATTATAGTATTATGGTGATATCGAAATTGGTACACCTCCTCAAAAATTCTCTGTCGTGTTTGACACCGGTTCATCCAACCTTTGGGTTCCCTCCACACACTGTACCTCCATTGCTTGTCTCATGCATAGCCGTTATGACTCTAGTCAGTCGAGTACTTTTGTGGAGAATGGTACCGAATTTAAAATTCAATATGGTACTGGCTCATTGGAAGGTTTCATTAGCCAAGAAACACTTCGCGTAGGTGGCATCAAGGTTGAGAACCAAGGATTTGCCGAATCAGTGAAAGAGCCCGGTTTCACATTTGCTTTGGCTCGTTTTGATGGTATTTTTGGCCTTGGTTATGACACCATTTCTGTTAAACATACTGTTCCTCCCTTCTATCATATGGTCGACAGAGATTTGGTAGATGAACAAATGTTTGCTTTTTACTTGAATGACAACAGCAAGGATGACGGTGCCAGTGGTGAACTTGTTTTCGGCGGTGTTGATCCTGATCATTACAAAGGAAACATTACTTGGGCCCCCGTTACAAGGAAGGGATACTGGGAAATCGAGCTTGAAGACATCAAGTTTGGCGGTGAATATATCAACTTGGATCGCGTCGGTGCTGCTATTGATACAGGTTCCTCTTTGTTGATTGCTCCCACTACAGTGGCTGATTTGATCAATCATGAATTGGGTGCTCAGAAGAACTGGGCTGGACAATATACTCTTGACTGCTCGTCAGTGCCTACCCTCCCTGAATTCTGTTTCGTGTTCAATGGACAAGACTTCTGCTTAAAGGGTGAAGACTATGTTCTCCAGGTTCAAGGCCAATGTATGTCAGGTTTCATGGGTATGGATATACCTGAGCCTGCTGGCCCTCTTTGGATTGTTGGTGATGTGTTCCTTCGCAAATTCTACAGTGTTTACGATCTGGCAAATAACAGGGTTGGTCTTGCCAAGGCCAAATAATTTAGAAGCTACACAACATTTTGTAAAACTGACATATATATAAAACTCATTTCACGCTGAACATTTAAAGTTAACTTATCACTTTTTTATGACCCTACTGTTCTCTTGTTTAAATAAAGGAACTTTATCATTTTATATGCCCACATTTATTAGATGCTCTCTACATCGAATCATTTTGATTTTCATGACAATAATATCTGAAGAGAAGCATTACACCATAAAGGCAAACAAAGCTGTGATGCTGAGTGCTCCAAGGACATAGGAAATAGGATTGGGTGAAAGGTGAATGGCAGAAGAGGAAGAACCAGAGCCAGTAGTGTTTGGTTGTACAGCAGCAAGCGTCTTGCTTGCCTCTGCTATAGCACTTTTGGCAGAAGCTCGATATTCAGAAGGAAGTGCGTCTGCTAAGCTCGATGCCTAAAATCAATAGCAGATCAAAAAATGAAATAAAAATGGGTCAATCACAGCTGCCGTACGCTAAAGTAGAGTTTGCCTTTCTATTTTATTTTTACCTGAGCTATGTAAGATTGGGCCGCAGAAGGGTTATTGATAATGCTGCTAGCAGCTGCGGCCACTTCAGGGGGAATCGAAACATCTGTTGGAATAGAAATACCATCCGGAAGAGTAACTGAGGCTTTTCGCGGACAAGAAGAGGGGCAGGCAAATACCGTAAATAAAGATATTACAATTGTTGTCTAGCAATAGATCCTACCTTGTTGAGCGTATACCGTCGCTATAAGTCCTACGATAAGACCAATGAAAGCGTATGACTTGATCATGATCGACTATAAGAGTTTTGTTTAAAAAAGAAAAAACCAGAAAAGAAAGGCCAAAGAAGAGGGCTTTTTGTACTTTCTTAAAATAGTGCTCCTCTTTTCTCCTGTTACTGCTCTTATGGTAATTAACCTTTTTTAGGAGTATGATAATGGATGTTGCACTCTAATGCGCATCAAAGTTTTTTAGTGTCAATATTTCCCAATTAGAAATTCAACGGTGAAACGCGACTGAATGGGCATCCCCTTATTTCAAATTTACTACCATTATCACCATTCCCATTAAGGATGGTCTTGTGGTCTGGACTGTAGTTCATTCGTTTTACAATCTGTTCATAAAAGATGGACTCTACAGGTTCTTTATAAGATTCCTCGGTCGTATTATTGTACTACTTTTTTTCGTCTCAATTCGTGTTCTATGGTTTTCTTGCGTCTATATCAACAGTTTGAAAAATTAGTAAAAACTGCTGCATCCAAGAGATAAACTTGAACCAACAAGTGATGTCTATCGATCGTGAAGAATAAGTTTAAATAATTAAACTAGATTTAATCTTATTTTATTGTGATTGTGCTCTGTAATATTGAACTCTCGTATAAAGTTAATGCTAGTTAATCTATCACACAGGCGTAAAAGGTAAAGCGAGTTCAGTAAAAATGATGGTCGCATCAGTATCCATTTTATTGATGGATATACTTCCTTTTTTCCGACCACCTTTTGAGAATAGATTGGATGGCAGAGTCAAAATCCCAGTGAAAGCAAGGGTATACATCTACAGGCGTGCATTTTGATGCAGAGGTTTCTATCTTACAATGGCAAGATTGAGGGTTATGTGCGAAATTACTATGTTGGCGGAACATGAAGGCTTTGTCAGGCATTTCGAGTTTCATGGATTCAACTGGTGAACTACAGCGTAGGTTATCACGTGGAACGTCTTTGATAACAGTCATAGGCGGTGAACAAAAGGTATCCTTTAGCTTTTCATTTTGAGAAACAATCGATATGAGAGAACAGTCATCATTCTCATCCGAACTTGTCGAGTTGATTAATGATGGCAAATCATCTTGGTCTTTCGAATCTAAAGAGCCAAAGCCTGCGTTTACGAGTATTGAGCGGGTAGATAGATTTTGTAACCCGACAAAGTGCCATTCAACAGCGTGGCCTGCATATCGGTCAAGGGTGTCTTTGGTTATAGTAAGTGCTTTAACTGCTGTGGCGTCTACACGACTCACAGCTGCAAAGTCAATAATAATAGCTTGCAAAATAGGCAGCTGTAGCTTATTTGATATGGATTCGAGAGATTCCCTAGGATCATTCCAATTCCTCTGACTGTCCTTTTCATCCTCGTTCAATGAAACCCCACCCCGTGTTTTGAGCTTTACTGCGTTGACTATTGCACCTGATATGTATTCTGCATTTGGATACAAAATTGAATCACATAACTGTAAAATAAGGACACCTGAGGGTAGATTATTCCTATAACCTATAAAGTTTGGATCTTTCTCGTCAACAAACAGATACTGACGTCTGGACTCCAAGATATCCATATTGATAGTTTGGTCACTATCGCTATCTGATGATATTTGATGATTGTATTGTCCTTGGCTGATCGTGATCCTGGATATCGTTTTAATAGGCGGCCGGGCTAAACGATATAGCAATATGATCAACGAAAGACCGACAGCAGCGTAAATGCCTGACTCAATATCAACGAATACTGTAACTAAGACGGCAGTTATCCAAACTAGAAATTCTACACAGCTTGTGGACCACAGTGCAGTCAAGTATTTGGCTTTGGAAGCAAGATCTGATACAGCGTGTATAATCTAATGATTCAAGGCCTAAGATTAGCATCGGTCATCAAGATTGTACAAGCCAAATAATGTGTTACTAACCACTGCTGATAGCACCGCTTCTGGGATGTAATAAAAAGCAGGTGTGAGTACATACAGAGCGAGCACGACAATTGCTCCCGAAAATACACCGGCAATCGGTGTTCTAGAACCTGATCGTGCCATAATCGCTGTACGGCTAAATGCACCTGTACATGAAAACCCTCTATATCAAGTTTACATTAAACAGAAGGGAAATGTTTCAACTACATGTCTAACTTGCAATGAATATTTGATAAATACTTACCCAAAGAAAGGATTAAGGATATTACTGATACCGACAGCAAGAATTTCTTGGTTTGGGTTGACCTGATAGCCATTGATTCTCCCGAATGATTTTCCAACGGAAACATGTTCTAAAACCGAAATCAAAATGATGGAGGGAATGACGCTACTTGCTTCTCGAACAACCTCTATATGGAATCTAGGAATACCAATAGCATCAAGCCCAGCAGGTACTGACTTGATAATTGAAAGTCCAATATCTTCTTTGTTCCTGATCACCATAAAACAGATAAAAGTACAAATGATGACAATAAGACCATTTCTCATTATACCAAAAAGAAACAACATTCTTTTTGAAAAAGGAGAATTGCAGTTAAAACGGTTACAAATGAATCGGACCAAGTACAGAAACACGAGTGAAGATAAGCCAAATGCAGCGTCTAGTTGGGTATTTTGCAGTTTCGTCAAAAATTGGGTGAGAACCAGATAAGGGGCATCATGTGTTGAAACATCTTTGATGCCAAATAATTTGGGACATTGACCAAGTACGATAGTAATTGCTGAACCCGTCATATACCCTGCGATTGCAGGCTCTAATGCGATAAACACGAGTTTAACAATATAGATAACCTTTATAATATATTCTGATTTTGAAAGTATCTGTACCTGGAATAAAGTCGATAAGGATGCCTAAACGTAGGAGGCTCATAATAACCATGACGAGCCCCGAAAACAATGTGAGAGTGATAGCTATTTCTACAGGCGGTATTTCAGGGTATATTTCAGTTACAGTATGTACAGCTGAGCCAATTAATAGCGATATCGTAGCTATTGAAATATTGTTCTTCATGTTAATTTCAACAATATTATAAGTCTTGAAATAGTAGTTCGTTCTGACTTACAAACAGGGCCAACGCTAATATCTTTCGAAGTTCCAAAAAGACAATAAATACTGGAGCCTATGAAAGATGTGCTATAATTTTGAATTGGTTTAACACTGAATACTTGACTTTCTGAAACATGACTTCCGGTTGATTACTCACTATAAACCGTATTGAGGGGGAAGGTTTGCAATTTTGGCATATGCCATGCTTTGAGGCACAAGTACAATTCCAACGGTAACGCCAGCAATGATATCTTGTACTAGCCACTACAGACATGCCTCGGATCAAACGTTAGAGTTGTTCTCCGTACTAACATTCAATATCATTGCTAATACTTACAGTTAAATTATATCTGTGTATCCACGTTAAAATAGGCAGTATATCCTGAAAGTAGCGTTTCAAAGAGATGGGTACTGATTGATATGTCCTTGCTAGCTTCTGCTTAAAAGTAATTGGCGTGTAATTGATAACTATATTATTTTTCGTCATACCAAGAACTATATTCAGGTAATCTGAAGTAATAAGATGGAGAAAGAGAGAAAGAAGAAAAGCACAAGTAAGAAAAGCTCAGATATATATTAGCGTATTGTTTCTATAATTGTTGCACTATTACATGAGTGAAGTAAACAAGGGAGTAGCTATTTAATGACTCACGGCGTTAAATATCTTACTCTTGAACAAGGATAGATTTTACTTATACAGATATGATGCCCTGTTAAATTTTAAGAAAAAACTTTTCGATTTCTTGCTTTAAAACTATATTTCGTTACGATTTTGGCTAAAAGAAGGCAGATAGCTTAACGATGATGTTAGTTGTGTAGTAAATATCACGGCATTAACTTTTAATAAATCCACGCACTCAATATTTGATGATCATGACCGTCTTCAAATACAAGCATTTAATGTTGTTACGAGACAAGCGTACATGATAAGTTAAGACTTGAGAAGATGTCAATTAACAAATCTTTATTTGTTGAATCAACACAATATCAGTTTCGTTCGTTTAAGGTTGATGAACTTTTCGGCTATACATGCACCATTAGAGTTTATAATGATAAGAGTGTACAGATTTGCCAGATCACGCTATACAGCTTCCCTTTATCCGAAACGTACCAAATACATGTAGCATTCCAGGTTTTTAGTCTTTCCGGCTGTTGTGCTATGAGATCAACCTATTACAGAGATGATCAATCTGTTAAATGTATAAATGTGTAAACATAAGTATATGTGTTCCTTTTTCAGTAACTTGAAACTGTTTGAAACCTATAATCTTCTTTTATTGTAGGTTTACCATTAATTTACAGCAATTCCATTCTTTTTTATTTTACCAAATTAAGTAAGCTTTTTTCGGTCTTTTTTTTTTTTTTGCCCTGATTCCCATATCAATGCCCACTTCCCACGTCGAAGACCGATCAGTCAACCGCTTTCATTGTGGGGAAAACAAATTTTTACTCCCGCTCTTGGTAACAAGTTAGTCCAGTGGCTCACTCAGGACTAATCTAGTCCTGGATTTACCTCCCTTCTCTACTGCCTTTTTCCTTTATTGACTATCAAAAAGGTTTTTTAGCACCCTTTCCCTTATATTTGATCTGACCCGGGCAATTCAATCTCATAATGATTATGTGCTCATGCGGGATTAAAATTATTTGCCAATAAAAATCTTGTTTAATCGTAATCAAATTTTTGTTAAAGCTTTGCTTTTCTAGTGCCTTTTATTTATACTAATTCAACTATCGAAGAATGACTATTAAGGCTGTAATATTTGATATTGGTAAGACTGGATCTTGTGCTTAACATTTAATATAGATACTTAGTATAGATTGTTAGGTGGCGTTTGTGTAGGATCACCAATGGCTGGTATTCGTAAATATGAGATTCAAAAAGGATTGCCAAGAAATTATATCAATGTGGCCATGTGAGTTCATTCCTGATGCCTACCCTATTTAGTGTCCACGTTCTAAATTAAATACTTTTGAAAAGTGTCAATCAGGGTGAAAATGGTGCCTTTCAGGTCTGTACATAAACAATGTGTTCTACACATATTTGATTTGCGTAAATCAAGGCACTTTAGTAACGCGCAGATTCAGAAATTGGAAAGAGGGGAAATCAAACTTGAACAATTTTACAAGGATTTCAGCTCGCAATTATCAGATCCAGCGAACAAAGAGCATTATAAGAAATACATTGCAAATTTAAGAGGAGGAGGAGGTAATAGCTATAGTTTAGCTTCTTAAAACGAGCCTCCTCATAGTATACAAGTTAACATACAATCTCAAATAGCTGTACCAGAAACTATTCCAGATGTTTTGGTGGATGGTAAAGCGCTCTTTATTACCATGATGTCAGAAACAGCCAAGTTAGATCCCCATATATACACTGCAATTCAAAAACTCAAAGGTACAGTTTATAACATACATCTGAACAAACAACTTGATAACATCGCAGTTGAAAAAAACTACAGTTGATAATATCAAACTTGCTAGCTAGCAATCATTTCAAACTTGCTGCTTTGACAAACAATTTTGAATTGCCAGAGGACGATCTCAGAGAAGCCGAAGCATTAGGTGCATCAGCAACAGAGAAGCTACGCAACTTATTTGATTACTTTATCGAATCGCGCTTGATAGGTTTAAGGTATAGGATTATTCCGTCAGTTCGGCCACAAAGAAAACAACATCCATTGAATGAATACTTTTTGATTTCCATGCACGATAATCAGAAAGCCTGATCCAAAAATATATCAATATGCCTGCAATTTAATTGGCATTAAACCGGAGGAGGCGATCTTTTTAGATGATATTGGTATGAATTTACGATCAGCTCATTCTCTGGGAATGAAAACAATCCGTAAGTACAAAATAGATTACATAATGTATAAGAGCATAACCATGCTATAACACTGTTGGCCGCCATTATTGACGTAATTGCTCTGCATTTAAATATTATTATTGTTTTATATGTATGTACATTTCCCCTATCGTTTCATAATGAGATTCAGAGGTAAAAATAGGTTATTCACGGGAGGCAGTTCAGCAGTTGGAAAAGTTGACAGGTCTTGATCTGCACAGCAGAAAACACGGCACCAATCTCTAAAAGCTAATGCATGGAAACAATGCAGCATCATACACCACATGCACTTTACGTCCAATCCTAAGTATTTCATCTGCCTTGAATAATGATGGCTATAGACAACGCACATGAAAAAATAGGAGTGATTTAGTTACTACTATCAACACAGGCAAACTTTTTTCTTCGTGTTTATCCTGTATAAATAAATGCACTTGCGTGGAGAGGGGAAATAAAAAAAGAAAAGAAAAAAACTTACCATCACTATGTTATCTCCTTTTAATTGTTCATTCTGAGAGTCTATCCAAGTTGTTAAAGCCTCCTTGACCAGTGAGTCGGGAGCCACAGCAAACTTAACCTCATGTTGATGCTCTTGCTGTTGTCCTTTTTGATGCCACAAAAAGGTGAAGCCAAACCGTCTTTGTCTTTCTGGTGTTTTTTCAGTGACGGAAACAATATTCAGTTTAAGCATTAATTTCTGTTTGCCAGTATACGAATCCGTAGTTTTGAACAGGAGATAAGGGTGTTGATTAGATAAGCTGATACTGTTTGCTTTGATTATTAGGTACTGATTTAATTGAAATGATCGTTTTAATAACCCTTTCAAGCTTTGATTTGTTTTCTATCATATCAGAAAAGCGAATCAGATCAGTATGAATAACGCTGTTAGACCATCGTGTTCAAGAAGGTTACCTTTTGGACATTTATCAGTGGCGGCAGGTCTAAATCAAGGATTAAATCTGATTCTGTATCTATCTTTCCGTCATATCGGTTTCGACTTTCAGCTGGAGAATCAGGTGGTGGGGTGATTAGTCCTGCATGATTATGGGAGTTGGCTCCACTTTTTATCACAGCATCTGTCGACACAGAAGTACACTCTTTATGATTAGATTCTTCGCTTGATAGGGTTGCTTTACTGCTGCATTTCGCTGTATCAAGCATATTCATATTTTTATTAATGCTGGTTATTTTTTCCATAGTAGTTAACGATGCATCCTTGCGTATAGCGATATGAATTGTCGCTGGGTATATCACTTCTTCTTCATCATCATCATCATCATCGTCGGTGCTGTCATTGTTATCATCATCATAAATTACTTCATGGCTGCTTTCAACCGATTTGATAGGCTGTGAGGGTTTTGGAACTAGTACCGAACGGCGTTTCATATGCTGAGCTTTTCGTCGGTCTATGGTTGCTTTTCTATTTGGTTTCACATAGATCATATGTTCATTTTTCGCTTTGCTGTATTTGTATTCATTCTTATCCATTTCCACAATGATCGTGTCAGTGCTTGCTCGTCGGCCAAGATAAGGTATGTCAGATTGAAACCGAACAGATGTTGCACGGTCAATGACTCGATAAGAGTGGCCGTGATAAGTGCTGTTTCTTGAAAGAGGTGTATTCCTCTCTAAATAGTACAAGTGGGGTTTTTTAAGTTATTGTGTGTACACAATGATTTCTCCTTTTTTTTATGTATTACCTTTATTCTTGCCACCGCCTTTGTCGTCGACGACGCCAATCAAGTGACTTGTTAGGCTATTATTACTGCATTTACTATTACCGTTTAATAATGGAACGAGCGTTGCATCACTACAGTCACTTTGCCTACTATTCCTGTTGTCATAATATCGACTATTTGATTTTCTGTCAAGAACATGATTCTTATGGGAGTCCTCAGAATCAAGTAGTTTTACAATCTTAACATCAAAAAGGGATGTTTTCTTCTTTTCCAACAAATAGTCTAGTCTAGCCTGAGCAATTTTCGATAACTCAATCACTTTCTTATACTGCTCTCTATCCTCTTCAGAATTTAAAAGTGCTGCTAGCTTTTCCAATTCTTTCTGCTGATGTTGTATTGAGGACAATAAATTGACTTGTGAGCAAATGTCATTGCTTATTGACAGAGTACTCATTGCTTCTACTGATAGCCTTGATCAGTTTTAGACCGAAATTGGATGATAAACAAAAGAAAAAGAAAGGAAATCAATTGTATGAAAGTAAAGGAAATAAACTTTCTATTATTTGGGTTTATTTTTATCAAACGTGAGGCTACTGCATGTGTTTTCCTTACAAACTTTAGCCTTTTACTTTTTTGGTTTTGGAAGGGCGGGAGGAACTGTATGTCAGTTTCTTAATTTATCTATGACCCCCTCCTTTATTTTTCTTTCATCCGAGAGATCCTTTATAGGATAGTATTGCAGTCAATGAACGCATTTCATTATCAAAAAAAAAAAACTGATTGTCTTTTCTCGAAAAAGCAATATTTTTCTCAGATTGCAATAAAGAATGGATTATTTTGGTTCATTTATATCAAATGAAACAAAAGGTCAAGGTTATCCTGTTCCTCGATACATTATTGTTTGTCGTCGCACAAACCATGCCTGACAATAATACTGTTCCTACATAGCAGCATTTGACCTTTTCCCCTTTCCAAACGATGGTTAGCCCATATTTTGATACTGAAAAATTTGACTATGTACATTAATTTATTGATAGACGTTGTATGGCACTATCAAGACTGTACTTTACGCAATAAATTACGCCTCACTCTAAGTGCATTTGCGCCCGCGCCTTCAGTATGTTCCTGGGTTATATAAGGTACCTTCTTCCATACGACATTCGCTACACCTGTTCCTTTTTCTTGTCGACGATCCAGCATAGCCCACAACGGTAGCTGCATTTCGCCTTTTACAATACTTGTCACCTTTTTCAGAGTGTTCCCCGGTACGGGTGTGACTAATAAGAATGCATGGCGCGCAGGATCGACCGCTCGAACAATAGCTAAGCCATAGCATGTTTTCTCACGAGGATTTGGTGCTGGTTGATCTCCTGTATGGCAGTAATTGGGAGGACTCTATGGGGGGTATACAAGTAGGTGAATTTCAGTCCAAAGATTAGTATCATTACAAAGTAGTCGTCTAGGCAACATTAAAATCACAGAATTGAACAACTTACAAAGCTGTCATCCTCCGTTGACACATTGTTGGTGGGTCCTGGTAAAGGTTGATAATCCCTCATGTCACCCATCAACCCCACCAAGCTTCCATTTAATGCATAGAGTAATTCATTGTGTTTCACTTCTTCGTAGAGTACCCATACTTCATTCAAATTTCGTCGCCAATCAACGACCCACGGCACACGATGCACAATATGTTCCTGAAAGTCCCATTCTGACATAACAGCATTTGTCATGGTCGTTTGTTGGAAATAGGATCCTAATGCCATCTCCCGTAAATGGGTAGCAGTAAAATTATCCGCCAAGGTAGTAGTTGTATTCGGGTCCCGTAATACACAATCTAGATAACGAAGAGCGGGTGTTTTACCATATCCATGAATGGTGGATACAGGCGCATGACTGTTCTGAGATAGAATGTCCATTTCAAAAGTCGGTGGCAAGTTACGGTAGCTTAACATATGATGACGCATGGCAAAGATGTCGGTAGGGCGTATTTTTTGTATTTGACTGACAAGTAAATTATATCCCTCGCCAGATATCCAACCTTGTGTATTCACAATAAGAGGGGTAAAACCTTCTTGTTTGTCCTCACCTGACTTGAGGTATTGTTCGTGATCATGTTTCCAATGGTCAACAAGTTCGAATATACAAGCCAAGTAATAGTCAGGATCATGACGGCAAGAAGTAGACCCGAAAAAGAAGCTTCGTTCTGGCTCTAGATGCTGATGTGTATAAGGAGGACCTAAAATAGGCTGTGTTATGTAGTGTAATGACAATAATCCGGCCGGTGTGAATTCACTTTGTCCAACATCAGTTTCAATGTAAGCTACGCGTTTGTATCTGGATAAAAGGCGATTGATGTAATATCGGGCAAAAGAGGATTTGCCCATGTCCTTAGCGCCGCAAATGACACTCACAGGAGGGCGCTCCTGCTCCATGGCAGCCTGTATGGATTGATTGGCTTGGATTTCCCAGCTTGACTCAATTTTGAAGGCTTTGATGCCGGGTATCGGTAGTTTCAATATAGCGTGGAAACCATCCAAAATTATATCTTTTACAGTAGAGCCATGGAATACATTGGTGAGACGTGCAGCTGCTATGGCGTTGCTGTTGTTGTCGTTGATCTTGCCCTGCTGAGATGGTAATTCGTTTTTCATAAATCGGATCAAATTTTTGGTGGAACAAGGCACACAATTGCGTAAATCTTCAATGCTGTTTTCGCTGTCTAGATCACGTAGAATAATTACAGATTCGAACTTGTTCAAATCATTTTTGAAATCGTCCAATACTGCTTCCATCAACTCTTTACTTAAATCTAATGAAATATCTGATGATTCTAATATAGAAGGTGCGTCAAGTGATTCGGAATGTATACTGAGTACTGAATGTGTACGGGGTGAATAAACTGGGTAAAAAGCTACAGATAGGTCGATATCATTTCTTCTTTCACTTGGTGAAGGTATCTCTCTTTTCGATGAAATTACAGCTCCCGCAATTGAAATAGCTCCATATAACGGTGCAACAAGGACCTGTCCCATAAATGTGATGTATTCTTCCCTTTTTAATCCGACAAATAAATAACGTCTGCCATCGTACTCTATAGTGCAGGTATTGTCATTGGTGGGTACATATCGACTCACTGAATTGAAATCCAACAAGGGAGGTCTATTTGCAAATAATTTGATTAAATTATATGATTTGATCCTATTGATCCCTTCATCCAATCTTACATTTTTCTTGATCTAGATGGCATCAACGGTGAGGCTTGGTCAGGAGTCATTGATACAGAGGGTGTCGTATTTCCACTAAGAGGAGTTATGATGTGGTCGTCTTCATCGTTATCCTCTTCCTCGCCTGTATAACTCTTTAATTCAACACCTTCTGAATCAGATAATTCGTCAGATGTACTGTTGATGATGATAACTTCCTCCTCTTCTACCTCAACCTCAGGTTTGTACAATCCACTTTTCATTGCAGCTTGTCTTGCTGCAATAGCACTCATAGGTGCAGTCGACACTACTGCTGCTATTGAAGACGCTACGTTAACTAATGTCAAGCGTGTAAGAAAAAAAAAAATACCATTATAATAAACTATTTACTTTTTGCAACTTTCAAGACTTGATCCTGCCGATCTGATTGATTCTTTCTTTTAGCAGACATGTTGATGATCGATGAGCACTGTTTAAAAAGATTTATTATCGTTTATGGTAAAAAATACAACAGTTGGGCATCTTCACAAAAAAAAAAAAAAGCCCGGTCACGATTTTCCCGCATTTGCATATGGTGTAGCGGAATCAAATTAAAAGTAATAGATTATGCAATTTTGACAAGCTGCAAATTTTAAAGTTGGGGTTTCTTTTTTTTTTTTTTCCCTTTTTTATGACAAATTAACCCAATTCAGCATTATAGTGTAATGAACAGGGACAATACTAAAGGCCGTATACATTACACAACTGATATTTTGAGTGGTTTATCACCGCTGATATTGACTGAACATGAGGCTGAGAACGAAGACTACAATGCTATGCATGAGGCGAATGGAAGCACTGACAGAGGACCTTTTGACACGAACTTGATCAAAAGATACGACCCAAAGGACACAGATTTGAATAGTTTACTTGAGAATAATCGTAAATGGGCATCAGCTGTTATGAAAGAGGACCCAACAATATTCGGTTCGATAGCTCATAAACAAGAGCCTAAATTACTGTGGATTGGTAAAAAAAACGATTTTTAGTCCTCTTACAGTAGTAGAAGCCCTTTTATTGACAACGTCTCTATACCATTCAAGGCTGTGCAGACTCAAGAGTACCAGCAAACGTGATACTGGCCCTACCGCCGGGCGAACTGTTTGTGCATCGAAATATCGCCAATGTGGTCATCAATACCGATCTGAATTGCCTATCCGTACTACAATATGCAGTGGATGTATTGAAAGTAGAGCATATCATCGTGTGTGGACATTATAATTGCGGCGGTGTTGCTGCTGCTTACGGTAAAGAGCAATATGGTATCATCGATAATTGGTTAAGATCTATCAAAGATGTGTACAGACGTAGGTGCTATTCAACTTTTTTTTTTTTGAAAATGTATCACACACTTTAGTTTGACACATTCAGATGAACTCTATTTATATGGCAACAGTTCATCGTGAGGCAATAGAAATTCTACCGACAGATAAAGAAAGAATCGAAAAGCTTGTTGATCTGAATGCGATACATTCAGCAGAGAATGTCTGTCATACAACCATCGTACAAAACGCATGGGCAAACGGCCAGAAACTAACTGTGCATGCTTGGACATATGGACTTGAGGATGGGTAATACATTCTATTGAGTTTTAGGCGGACAAAGATTTGTTTTGGGCTAATGAGCTATATAAATCACAGGTTGATAAAGAAGCTGAACTTTTGTGTTAGTGATATTCAATCACTACAGGAAATCTATCATCATTGAAAAAGTTCGCTGCACGCGAAATGTTGTCAATCCAGATTTTACCTTACGTAATCTCTGAAATAGAAAAAATTCAAAAAAAAAGAAGGCCTGTGGGTCTTTCTTTTTTTTTTAAATGTATTGTACATATATAGAAAAAAAAAACGCATTTGCGTGAGACGCTATAATTTAGAACAAAGAAGGGTGTCATGTCCCAAACATATAGACGCCCTGTCATTCCAGAAATCAAGATCATTAATATAGCAAACGTTCATACTCAAACAAGAATTGAATCCATTAACAACAATGCATGGCCAGTCTTTTATTCATATCTCATAAATTCCATTAGTACTTATTGGTTGCACCAACGTCTTTCTAACATCCTCTATAAGTTCAGTTTATCTTCTAAAAATACATACTTACACTATCTATAACTCCGTCCAAGTATTGTTTAGACACACTTCTGGTATTGAAAACACAAGCTTACCGTGATTTTCGACATGCTTAATATATATTATTGAAATTTGGGTGCAATTCCTTTAACACATCGAATAAAATCCCGTAGTGCGAAATTTGTAGTTTGTATGTTTGTTGTTTAGTGAGCACAACTTGGTAATTTGATATAAGCTGTAAGGTAAAATGAGCCTTCATTGATAGAGAGGGAAGTGTTTCATGGCGAGCTGAATGTTTGTATCTAAGGAAAAAAAAAAAGTCCTCGTTCCTTGAATTTCTCAACCAGTAAGAATGCAGCATTATGTATACGTATGTCTTTAGAGTACAAGAGGACGAGTACAAGTGTTATTATGATTCTATGATTATAAAAACGCGTCTAGAATTGAAAGTAGTATGTCAAGTCGTGTGTTCTATATGTTATAGGAGGTATGGAGTTACAAAAAAAAAAAAAAAAAAAAAAAAAAAAAAAAAAAACGGTTTTTGTCTGTTGGAGAAATTCAAAAGACCGCCCTTCGAAAAATTTACCAGCCGCTCATTTTTTTTTAAAAAAAAAAAAAGAGTGCGTTTTTTTTTTTTTTTTTTTTTTTTGTCTCTCTTTGCGTTTCATTCTTTATTGTACTTTTTGTTTGTATTTTTGCATTTTGTATATTCCCTTTTCTTTTTTTTGTTGCATTGTTCTTTTTCTTTTCTTCTGTTTATTTTTGCATCTAACTTTTTGTGTAATTTGACGTTGCTTTTTTTCTTGCTTTTTTTCTTCCTCGTTTCTTTTTGGCTCATTGACTCAAAGCAACAATGAAAGAAAACAAATTTACCATGGGTGAAGAAGACAGTGCTACTGCTGCAAGTAGTAAAGCAGTGACCACTTCATCACCGAAAAATACAACTACGCAGCAACATAAAAGACCTGTGAGGCACCATGTTAAAAGACGATCGAGTGGAAGAGTGCATGTCGCTAAATTAGCCCCCATGGCAAGAGTAAACAGTAATACCAATGTTCAGCAACACAGCAATAATAACAATGATATAGACGCCTCAAGTGATTTCCCTTTAGCGGAAGACAGACCGGTTATCATGCGTCGTTCTCAATCACAAAAGTCTTTACATAAAATGTCCTTTGAAAGGAAAGGCCTTGCTGCTTTAACTCCTACGCCTACGAGCAATGGCCATCGAAGAAAATCAAATGCTTCACTAGATAAAATCACTCTGTTGTCCGAAATGACTCCAACTGCATCAGCCTGGTTGACCAACGGACATAGTAAGCCAATCCTCTCAGCTGCTTCACCACCGACACCGACTATGACTACTTACCCGAAAGATCCTATTACAAAACTTGCACCTACACAATCCTCTATTTCTTTGCCTATACAGAACAAGAACTACACAAAATTAACAACAACTTCAAACCCTGTTTTTTTAAGCAATAGTAAAACGGTTGCTGAACCCGTAGAGCAAACATTCAATGCTGTAGCCGATAATCTGACGACAGCAGAATCTCTAAAGCTATCCACCACACCAACCGCTACTATGTCATCTTTATTAACATCTAAAAAGCCTAATACATCCCTACAAAGGGATAGGTATGCTACTATCAATACTACTCATACTACCTCTGCCACAACGCTAAACAATAATAGTTCGGATAGAAAGTTGTTGAAGTCACAGTTTATTACACACACATCTACTCCAGATGCGATACCACCTGTCGATTTCTATAGCAATAACAGTGATGATAGCTCATTGCATGACTCTATTGAACGTGAATTTGATTGTATTCAAAAATACGAGGATCCAATGCGGTCAAGTCTTTTGAGATGCATGGAAAGATTGGATTTGATTGACCCTAACAATACTCATACAAAACGTCGTTTACAAGTGGGACATTCAATGTCCACTTCGTTGGTGCCGACAGCATTTTCGACATCATTTGCGTCATCCACATCCACCTCTTCTTCTTCAGACAATTATGAATCTACAAATACTGCTCACTCAGCTATATCTTATATAACACCATCCATTGAACCTCATCGTGAACAAAGACGGCAAATTGCTATGAATCGACATCAGCATCTAAAAGCAATAGCATCGAACAATAGCCATCATAGACAACAATACCAACAGCAGTTTAAAAGCCATTCTTATAATCCATCTTCTACAATGAAACCCTCTTATCATCACCCTACTTCAAATAATAGCAGTGGCAGATTATTAGCTGCTCTCCCTCGGAATGCAGCAAATATTTTGGATAAATGGTTCAGTAGTCATAATTACCATGCGTCTGATAATCATCATTAAATTATTCCATGTGCATATTAAACCTTTTTCTTTGAGTTGTATAATAAAAAAATAATATTTTGGATGCTAATGGGGGGTATGTTTAGCTTTATTTAAATATTTCAACCGCTATGATTGAATTTAAAAATAAAAACTAATAGCAGGTAAAGCCATCTCGGCAGTAGTAAGCATTGTAACAGTAGCAGTTATATTAATCATAATAGTAATAATAAAAGTAAATAGTAATAGTAATAGTAATAGTAATAGTAATAGTAATAGTAATAGTAATAGTAGTAGTAGTAGTAGCATGCAGCACTGTTATAGAATAAATTAATGAATAGAACACGTCAAGATGGGCAAATCATGCAAACCTATTCCCGTTCTACAAAAAACCTGATTCTTGCAATAATCGGGTTATTTTCTCATCATCTCGCTCCCTATTTTCCCAACAATATTAGTAAGATAATGCTAAACACGGTTCTCTTTTTTTTTGTCTAGACCTTACTTTGGTTCTATCTTCAAACTTTCTTTATACAGTACTTCTTCGTCTCGCGCGCTTTGTAAACTCGCTACAATAAATTGCTGAATCTCTGGAACGGTTCGCAAGTAGTAACCTATTGTTTGGTATTGTTGAATCTCCCTAATCACTTCTGCCGTTTTCGCCCTCTTTGCGAAATTTATCAAGTCCTTTGATGTCTTTAACAGATTCGGATTACCGTCTTCGATAAACGTCAAATCTTGCAAGTAAATACCCAGAAAGGGAATGCAAGGAGGGTTGACGGAGTGAATGATAGCACGGTATTGATTAAAGTTACGGTTCGCACCCATCAGCTTGCGAATATGAGATAAGACATGATTAGTACGTGCTCCCACCAACTCCCAAGTTCGTTTCAATCGTCCAATCGCACTATTATCGAATGCGGAAAGAATGGCCATACATGTGTTAAAGTTGTTAAAGAGGCGACATCGTTCTGCCACATTCACCCAGTACTTGATGATAGCACTGCGTTTCTTCACTTCCGGCTGCGAGAGAATAGCATCAGATACCCACGTCGTCACTCGATTGCAATAATCGATGGATGCTCGAATGTTGACGGCAGTCGGCTGTGTTTGTACAGTGGACGGCACGGGTGGCTGCTGTGTAGACGTTCCCTTTTTATTCTCCTTCTCTTTCCCAGTACTATCGACGGTCTGGAAATCCACATTGGCTGCTGCAGCGACGGCAGATGCGTCTCTTGACCAGGCTTTATCCAAACATTCCACTGGTTTAATCGAGCTGAACAATTTGAAATCCATTAATGTTAACTGTCGAGCCATTTCCAAAGGATCCACATCTAACAAACGGAATTTTTGAAGATCACGCGGCAGAATGGGTTCTGGCATATCCTGTTGTTGTGTTACTACTAATTTCTTGAGATCCGTGCACGCTTCTTTTCTTTTATGAATTAATCGTTCCAGTTGTACCGCAGAAAACCGCAGAGAGTCCTTGATACTGGTGTTTGTGAAAAATAACAATCGGTCGAGGAGCACGGAATCTTCCTCATAGTAATATTGCTCCAACCAGCTCTTCAAAACATTAAATACACGTAACCGGATAAGCTTTTGTTTACGATTCGTCCAGACTTCTAATTCATCTGGAGTGAAGCCCTCCGGCGGCTGTATATTATATCTTGCTTCTAATAATGATAAGAGTTCCAAGGAAGTGCAAAATGAGCGGTAGGTCAACAGAAAGGTGCTATTGAAATTCATATCCAGATAATCATGCATCGTCAGGCGTTCCACCAACGCTTTCAAAGTGCCCCCTTTTACATTGCCATCTACAGTAAATACTATCTCATTTGCTTCGTAGTCATGTTGAAGATACCAAACATCTCTGTTTGTATTATCCTGCATTTTTGATTTTTCGCCTGACAAGAAATATTCTGTCGCGCTTAGCCCACTCTTCGTAGAAGTAGGTGTCACGGAAAGTTTCCTTCTCATATTTTGAAGTAACTCAGGATGGGCGGCCACGGTCGGTCCAGCTGCTGTCAGTGAAGACATAGAAGCTTCGGTCGGTAAGTCATCCCCGAAAAACTGCTTCAATTTAGCCGGGGTATTTTTATGAACGGTCGGTATGGAGACTAGTGAAGGTCGTTCAGCTGTATCAGAAAAACTATTACGGTTAGATGCAGGTGCTGACGCTCGATTCACATTTGTCTTTGTCTGTCCTTGCTGCTGTTGCTGTAAATCAGAAGTGACTGATTTAGATCGCTTACAACCATTGTAAGAGGGTTGCTTGTCCATTAAGGGCGGTAATTTGAAATCCAAATTCAAGCTCTCGTCCATTCCTACTGCACTCCTTATAAAGTGGGTGAATGAGCTGGGGTCCTCCTCCTCTTTCTCTCCATAATTTTCTTTATAGGCCTCCATCATATCGTCTGCATCCACGAGCAAGCTTTGCCTATTTTCATATGGCCTCGTTCTTCTTTCGTCCTGGTTCGCTTGCTGCTGTTGTGTATCTTTCTTTCGAGCTTCCAAGATACGGCTTCTTTCATCTACTAGTTCAGTTATCCAGTCGCATACCATTTTAATGGCATCAATAATGGTAGTAGATACACGTTGTATATCCTTAATCGCCTCAAGCAAGGGTGTAGATTCATCGGTCATGGCTTGCATTTTGAAAAACAAAATACCCAACCCGTCATACAGCTGCTGCTTTGCTTCGTTGAATGCTTTCATCGCAGGTAGATGTAGCACGTCTTCGAAATCTATATCTTCAATGATAGATAAAAACTGCCCGTTTTGATTGCCAAAATTTCGATAATGTGTAAATAAAAGCACTGCTAAAGAACATCGTGAGTCACTTTGGCGTGTCAGGTTCGCCATCAAGGGTTCGATAGATTCCTGCATACTGGCACCATAGGTCTCCAAATTCTCCAATAGGTTGGGTTCGAGTTCATATTTGGACCTTAGGCCTCCTACGTCGATATTATTGCTGTTGCTAGCGTTCTGAAAGGCATTTCCGATAAAGCCATTGGCGCCTGCGCCGCCTGAGACCGATGTGAAGATAGTGGAGGCACCAGAAGAGATAGAGTCTTTTCTTCTTTTCAAGATATAATCCCAGGCACGGTCTTCTTCATCATTCAAACCAGTGAGGACAAAGGTAGGATCAACAGAGTGTAATTCTACGGGTATATTCTCGCAAGTACTGACATAATTGCGAACAGCTGTTGTAAGTTCGTGACAACCTTGCAGTAACTTACTCACTTCTAAGGAAGAAGAAACTCCAGTAGAAGAATCATCCGTTCTTATGGCTGCTCCTGCCATTGTATCAGAAGCGATATCCATGTTGGCATAATTGGTAGAAGAAGGTTGAACAAACCGTTTATTGTTCGAAGATAATTGTGCGGCAAGTACTAATTTAGTCATGGATGCCATCATCGCTCGATGATGAGAACGTAGAACATTGTTACAACGAAAATGCATCGATTCTTTACTGATGGTTCCCGAAGCGAATAACATGAAGCGAATAGCATTGACTACACGGTCTGCATAGTTCTGGTATAGGGAGCTGTGAGAATTTTTCACAGCTGTAGTTAATTGGTGGATGATGGACGTAATATGAGTAAGAAGTTTATTCCACGTAAGTTGCTGCTGGTGACAATGCCGTGAGTCGATATCGATAGGACTAAAGGTAGACATGGGCGATGTTATATCAACTCTGTCTTTATCATCCTCGTCACTTTTGCATTGATCATGGTTGTCCGTAGTAGAGCTACTGATGCTGGAAGAGGTTGTGTCAGCACTACTGTTGATCTGGTTCGGCCTCACCAATTCACCCGTCAGTGGCAGGAGAGAAGGAGAATATCGCCCCTATATGGGAACAAAAAAAGGGAGAACATACTTAGAAAAGTGTACGTGAAGGCTATCATTCAAAAAATGTACGGCAGTCTCTACCTTTGCATCTGCGTGCCAAGCAGTCTCATTTGTTGTCAAATTATAGAAAAATGGCAGACCCTGCGGTGTTGTACGTTGGATCCACTAGTATCAGCAGAAGATTTCCAATCAGTATTCCTGGGTAAGCTGTGCACGTTCTGTCAAAAGTATGACTAACCTTTCCCTGTTGCTGTTTATCGGACACATTTTTTTGATCGGTTTCGTTTGTAAAAGAAGAGACTGACGAGCATGACGAAGAACGATGATCTCGCTGATGACGATGATGAGCATTCGAATAAATTTGATAAAAAGTGTCTTTGTCCGTTGAATCCAAAACAGTAAGTGGCTCCTCTTCATCTTCATTCTCTCCATCTGATCCGCTACTACTTTGGCCATCGTATACGGACATAGAAGCATCATCATATGGAAAAGAAGATCGCATTTCTCCAGTCTTTGTGTTGATATAATAACAAACAGAACCATCCTCCCCTTGCTGCATAACCCAGTTTATCGGTAAAGAAGGCCGTTTATCTTCCAAGGCACTTTTACCAGTTACCATGCTGGACCTTGAGGAAGATGATGGTGTACTGTTCATGGGTGGGCTTGAAATTTGTTGAGACCCCACTGAATCATCATATCCGACTCTATCATCAAATAGGCTTATTTGCTGCTGCTGCTGCTGCTGCTGCTGCTGCTGTTGTTGTTGTTGTGAAGCTTCCATACCAGTGCTGTTATCAGTATTGCTTTTTTCTAAAGCCTAACATATTCAATTGTATGCATAACGAATGGTTAAAAAAAAAGTTTTCTAGTTCCAGACTCTTCCCTTTGTGTGATGACAAAAAAATTCATGCATTCTTACAAAAATCCTTGTATCACAATAGTCTTCGATGAGTTTGACATAATTGCTAGGAAACCAACCGCGCGTGCCATTACACCTACAATGTGATTGTATCAGCAGAAATGCTGTTAGTAATTGACATAGTAGCATCATAAAAGTTGAAGGACGTTTACCAGCCATTCCACCATCCAGAAGGTAATTTAGACACAACGTCAATAAAATCACCTTCTTCCAGTTTTAATGAAGATGGTTCTTCTGACTGAAATGGATAAAGAGCTTGCACTCTACATAAAGTGAGAGTAGAGGATGATGCCATGCAGAATATAATTTGATCTTATTCTCTATATCGTCTCTGCTGCCTCTTTGTACTGTCAAAGGATTTATTGTGGTGAAGATATGTTGTCAACTGACGTTATTCGATGTTATCTGTTGTACACAAATAGTGATCCAGGGTTATAGAAAAAGCTTCTCTGGCTAAGAATCGTCAATTTGGTCTGTGTGAGGGTATATAAAGTGATTCTTTTTGCGATGAACGACGATTGTCAGAAAGCAAGTGAAGAGAAAAGGGAAAATGAAACAAAGAAATATCAATTCGGGGTACAAACAAAGAAATTCATATGGCTAGCAGTTAAGGCCGCAATTCGCCCAGCGTAACTGTCAGCCAAACAAAGTTTTCAAAGCCAGCCGCATCATTTCTATTCACCAAGGGACTGCAGTAAGAGCGTACGTCTATTTTCATTGTTTGCTCAAGCAAGAAAAGCACAAAAAAAAAAAAAAATTAAATAAAAAAAGCTTAGTGCCATGTTGCTATTGTAAGTCTTTTATTGCAAAATTTCGTTCCACTCTTCTATGCTTGAATCCGCCTCCTCAATGGCTTCAAGGAGTTTTTCTAAATCATCATGCAGATCCACAGTGGGTGCATTGATAACAATACGGAAAAAGTCCGGTATTCCTTCTACTGGCGCATGATCTATCATGAAATCTCCTCTTTGATTGACTTTCTTATGTAGCTCTTTCGTCACGTTTGCTAATAAAGAGCCATCTTTTTCTATAAAGGAGGCTATCCGAGGTGGAACAAACCAGAAACAAACCTGCAAGAATGAAGTGGAATTCTTTACAAGCCTAAAATTGGGTCTACACCTGATGATGTCTGTGAATTGTTGAGCAATATCTAAGGCGCGGTCGATACGTGCACCGAAACCTTCCTTACCATAAAATTTCCAGGAGAGAAAGAGCTTTGCAGCGTCCGGTCGTCGTCCGCAACCAATAGTGCCAGCACCAAGGTCGTATGGGTTACCATGAAATAAATAATCTGCTTGCAAGGAGTTCGCCTGGGCATATAGAAGATGTCCATTGTGAGGTGTTAAAAGCATTGAGCACTGTAACGGGACACCTAGTAGTTTGTGAGGATTGAAGGTGATGGTATCCGCTAATTCGGAACCATCAAACCAACTCGCCTCGATTCCTGAAGACCTTGTTCTATTTGAAAAGATAGCACCACCACCCCAAGACGCATCAACATGTAGCCAACAGTTGTATTTCTTGGCAACAGCGGAAATTCGGCGGATAGGATCAAACGCACCCAGAACGGTCGTGCCTGCAGTGGCATTGATGAAGAAGGGTGTTTCACCCTTTTCAATACTGCCACACATGAGTCGTTCCAGCTCGTCTACTCGCATTCTGCCATTATTATCAACAGGCACCTTAACAATATTATCTGCACCTAATCCCATTAATTGGGCTCCTTTATCAATGCTGTAATGACTGTGACTAGACGTAAAGATTTTCAATTTGCCGTAGTCTGCTGTAGGATTGAAGGGCCGAGGCAAATAGCCTTCTTTTTTGATGGAAGGATAAAGCGTATTTCTTGCTGTCACTATAGCTAACAAATTTGATGCGGATCCACCAGGACAAAATAAACCGCCTGCGTTCTATCCAAGCATACAATTAGTACAGAAAGAATTTGGGAGGTGCGAGAAAGGATAAACTTCTTTACCGTGCCTAAGTTGAATAATCGTCCCATGGCCTTTGTTACTTCAATTTCCATCAAAGTGAACACAGGGGAACAATGGTAAACATGAGTGTTGCTGTTCAAGACGGCAAGTAAGAGCTCTGAAATAACGCCTATTGGATTGGCGCCTGCATATAATTTGTCCATAAACCGTGGGTTCCATGAATTGACACTGTATTCCAACGTTGATTTGATAAGATCAAACGTTCCTGTTGAAAGGAAGGAACAGTATGTGATATAAGAAATACAAACCTTAACTGCTTACAACCTAGTATTTGATAACTTACCGTCAGCACCAGAGCCGGCGTCGGGCAATGAAAAATCTACAACCTTGTAAAGCTCGTTGGGGTTACGGAAGTTTACAACCGGCCTGATTCTATGCTCACCTTCTCTGATATCTGTTGACGATACATCAAAAATTGGAAGCTGTTAAGGTTTGAATCCCTTATCTTTTTTTAACACAACTGTTCCTATTTTTTACAATTTGTAACCATTTCTTGCATCCGGCTCAGCATTATATCAAGCTCGCCTGCATTGTTTATTGAATCTATTGCCACCATTCTCCTTCAAAAAAAAAAAAAAAAAAATGAAAGGCGACTGAAGCTGCAAGAAGGGATGAACTTTTCAATCTTGTCTGTTCATTTTATACGATTCAATTTCAGTTGTTGCTTCTGCCATCATGAATGGCAATCATTGGATGAAGATAACTTCTCATTCGGAATGCGGACTTTCTTCAAAACCTTTCTCCCAACTGTTTACTATAATGTCTCCTTGGCTCCCAATAAATCTGAATAAATCTGAAGATTATAGCAGTGAAAAAAGGTTTGACAATCTGTTGAAATACTAGATTTGGCCATTCAATTTGTTTGAGCAAGGCGTTAATTGATATGGGGCTGAATCAAAACTCTCAACGAAAGAAATCTTCCAAGTGAAGAGCTTTGAATGCCTCCGCAGATTTGCCCTATCTTGTTCGCCGTTTTAATTGTTGCTGTTATCATTAGGAAAAACTTAGTGATCCGCTTTTGAAACAATGAGGATTCCTGTACATCACAAATGCTGACCACGCGTGAGATACATCCTAAAATTAAAGCTAATATGTACCTTGCTCAAAGCCTGTTATAAAAACACAACTTCATCGTCAAAACTAACGTAGGAAGCAAGCTGCAAAAAGAAATTTTTCTTTTGAAAAGTCAAGCCTTCATGAAATGAGGTCCACGCGACAATTGTATAAAATTGATTGAAAAAGAACTTCACCAGCAACTTATCATAGCCTAAATATAAGTCTTTATATAAAATGCTCTTTCTACAATGTTTTATCAATCTGTTACAATGGACACTTCTACATCGTCAAACAAGCATATTTTGTCATTGGCTCTATGAGAGCAGCTACCGCATGATTCTTTTATAATAGAACAATTCCATTGAAAATTGAAGTAGGATTCCTTTTTAAGTTATCTCATGTCAAGACAGACTAAACACATGATAGTATAGTCCAAAGTAGTGGACTCGTGCGTTGCTAATGCTCAAATTATCATGGTATTAGACCAGTTGTATGCTGTAATTCTTTTTTCTCATTTTTCATTTCTACAGTTTGTAAGACAGTAAGTTATAAGGCGGGGCAGCTCCGGCTTGAGCGAAGCCTACAGCGAACCAGCCCCAAAATCAAAAATTATGCGCTCGATATGTCTTGATAGCCATACCGCAAGAGCGAAAAATCAATTTCAGCAAACTCTTGCCACATGCGGAAGAAACCTAAAAGTTTCTTCCTCGTGGTGCGCCCTTTTTTAAAGAGAAAAAGTCACTTCATCAGGAAAAAGCTCAGATATCTTTGAGAAAGCTTTACTTCAACTTGTGGTCGTACTGGTTGTTTTATGAGCTTGAGTTATCCATCTTTGAATACTTTGGAAGATGCCCAAGATTGGTCTTACGTTGGAGAAGGAAATCAGAATATCGTAGTACGATATATTGGCAGTAACGTCATTTTTGTAAGGGTCTTTATGCTGTAACGGATTGAATTTTTTGAATGCTTCGAAAATCTGTTTACTCATCGCGTATGGCCTCTAATAGAGAAGAAAAGTTCTTCGCATCGCGAAAACACACCATAATCCTCATGATTCCGTTGATGATGCAGATGTTATATTCCAGTTAAAGTTCATAGAGGATGTAATTAAGCCTTTGATTGGAAATGAGTATGTCATACACATGGTAATGCCTGAGCAAACAGATAGCATCAAACAATCTTTATTCACAGTACGTATTCTGTAGGTACCTGTGAAAACTACTGAAACATTTTTGGCTGCCTTAGCTCAACGCATTGAACAATATCGACCTGCTCACCGCTTGAAAGGTCAAATTTTAGTAAGAGCACCCACTTCATTTCTAATGCAAGACCTGACACAGCTATGGACAAGGCCAACTCTTCCGACAATAAAGGATGCCCAAATCAATCCTGAAATTACCAAGAATACCGACGCTTTCACAATTGAGCTGAAGCCAAAATGGGGTTTCAAGCCATCCGCTTCCAATATTCACAGCATAAAAACGAAATACTGTCGATTTTGTATGCATGCTCACATGAGAAAATTCGACATACATGCTTATTGCCCGTTGGACCTTTACTCAAACGACCAGAAAAGGCTAAAGAAGGCATTAGATGCATTATTAGATCAACCTATATTACGCCAAAAAACGCTCAAGATTACGCCGCAACAATCGAATTTTGAAAGAGACAAGCTGCAGGATATACTATTAAACATACTCTTAAAAGATCCGATTCTATGCAAATTGAAAAATTTACAGAAAAAATTAGACTCCGTAGATATCGAAAATATCATCAAGTTGTATAAGCCAGGAATAACAATAGGCAATGATATCAGACCTTGGAAAGTTGCGATAGCTAACTATATTAATCGTCAGAGCACCGAAAATTCAGTAGAAGAAAAGCTATATAAATATGTGTTATCCATGACTTTCAAGGATTGCTCCATCATGATCAATGTGGCAACTACGACACAAGCAGACATAGAAGAAAACAGTGAAGTCAAATACGTTACGATTGGCACGGGTAACTTGTATAAGTATGATGTCAAGCTGATCGATATAGATTTAAAGAAAATAGAAAAAATACCTCATTGGTACGAGCTAGACAAATCTATTGTACAGTATGCGGTGGACACAAAGTTCAGTAAAAAAAGTCCATGTGAAGAGTGAACGGCTCAAAAAATAGAAGCTACTTGAGCACTTCTGATCAAAAGATAATTAATTGTTGAAACTTATATATGGAGAATTTCTGTTCGAAGTATTTTGTTATATACCCGTCTTTTATATGCTTTTTAAGATAATATATTGCCGAAAACATGATTATTGCTTTTACTAGGTACAGCTCAGGAAGTTGTAGTTTTGTACTGTATACTTGAAAAGAAGAAAAAGTTTCCACTTTATACAAGCTTGATATTAGCTATGTTGGGAGTTTCGTGCGTTGTTTAATATAAAAATAGTTAGGACTATTTCCATCTTCTTTCCATCACAATATCAATTCATGCAAGATTCTAGTATAAAGCTTGTGACTGCTTACCAATTAGTGGCTTGGTGACATTTTATACTTCAAAATTGCTGACATTGTAAAATGATTGGAATATCTTAAACAGAGAGGCACTTTCCGATCTGCAATCATCCTTTTAAGATTTGAAGACCATGTCCACCGATTTAGCAGCTGACGTAAAGAAGAGACGTGTCGATAATGGACTAAAGAAGAAATCGAACCATTCCAAAATTTACCAGCCTTTTAGAGCGATCGGTTACATAACGAATGAAGTTCCATATGTAATAAACAATCATAGCAACGAATATTTCCTCACTACTTGCGTTGGAAGTAGTTTCCAAACATATAATGTAAGCTTCGAATTAATGTGTTAGATGCGGATGAGTCAGGTTGCATTTTAGATTCTTACTGAACGTTTCCTTTGTTTAACGACTGCAGCTTGGCAAAATGAACTTACTTTTCGTCAGTACGCCTACAGAAGAGCCTATTACAGCACTTGCTACATACAGGAAAATAGTTTACGCTGCAGCAGGCAATCAAGTCATTGGATATAAGCGAGGCAAAGAAATCTCGAGAGTAGGAGGAAAGGACAACTTCACCATTATGCAAATCCTTATTCTCGGTGCTTATATTGCAGCTCTTTGTGATGATAATACTCTTAAATTGTGGGATACAAACACTGGAGGTAAATGTTCACGTAGTCTATGTTTTGACCTTGCGGAATTTATACTGAAAAAATGTACTTCTTATTGAACTTTTAGATCTCTATACCGAGATTGAATTCGGAGAAGAATTTACAGCAACACAAATGCTTCATCCTTCTACCTACCTCAACAAAATTTTAGTGGCCAGCACTCAGGGCACTATGCAAATCTGGAATATTAGAACGAATAAAATGATTTATCAATTTGGTTATATGGGTGCACCCATTACCTGCCTCACGCAATCACCTGTCGTGGACGTTGTAGCAATTGGCTTATTGGATGGTACCGTGACCCTTTATAATATTAAAGCTGACGAGAAGATCGATAGCGTACGACAGGATGATAGAGTCACTGCAATTACATTCAGAACAGGTAGATTGCCGAAAAGACGAGCTCTTCATCTAGTATACATAAGTTGACATGCACACATTTTATTTCTAGATGGCGAACAGATTATGGCTACTGGTAGCATGCACGGTGATGTTGCATTATGGGACCTTTCAGAACGTAGACTAGTACACATCATGAAGAACGCCCATGATGGATATGTTACCAATTTGACGTTTTTGTTGAATCAACCAATTCTCGTTACTGCTGCTACAGATAACTCGGTTAAGGTAAGCAATTAGAGATCAAGTTATCTCTGAATGAATCTATCATTGACTGATAGAATGCCTTTTGCTCGCTATCCTTAGCAATGGAAATTTGAAAAAAATAATTCAGTGCCCAGCATCTACAAATCCCGCAGTGGACATCACGCACCTCCATCAAAAATTATATATCATGGTGAAAACTTCAAAACAGTCCTCAGTGCAGGCCGCGATCGAGCTTTAAGGTCTTTCAGTACCGTTCGTGATGCTCAGAATTTTGAATACTCTCAGGGACGTATAGCCAGAAAAGCCAAGGTTCAAAATACACGCATGGATGATTTGAAATTACCCCCAATAATTGATTTTGACGTCAACGATACGAAGGTGAAAGAATGGGATAATATTATAACATGCCACGCCAATGATAATGCTTGTCGTACCTGGTCGTCGAAGAATAAAAGATTGGGTAAGCATGTTTTGATGAGTACCGATAAATCAGCAGTGAAAGCTACGTGTATTTCAGCATGCGGTAATTACGGCTTCCTTGGCTGCGCCTCTGGCTTAATTGATATGTATAATATGCAATCGGGATTACACCGCAAACTGTTTACCGGAGACGAAAATGGACATAAGAAACCTATTACTGGCTTAACAACAGACGCTATTAATCGTTTCTTAATTTCAGCGTCAGTAGATAAAATGGTTAAAGTAAGTTTTATGCAAAGATAGTTGACTTTTTTTCAAGTTATCTAACAAAAGGCTTGTATACCACAGATTTGGGAGATCAAAACGGCCACACTTTTACATACAATTAAGCTTGAATCACCCATTGTCTCTATTCGACATCATAAAGATAACGACCTACTGGCTGTTGTATGTGACGATTTAGGCATTCGCATTATTGACCTTGAAACTAGAAGAGTCGTAAGAGAGTTTTGGGGACACAGAAACCGTATTACAGACTTTGTAAGTAACCAGCATATGATGATGAAGAATGATATTTGAGATAGGCAGCTGATCCATAGTGTAATGTTGTAGACTTTCAGTCCTGATAGTAGATGGATTGTATCGGCGTCGCTGGATGGAACAGTGCGTACATGGGACTTACCAACAGGATCTATGGTAGATATATTCAAGGTTGAAGATATAGTCACTTGTTTAGCCTTTTCACCTGATGGTGATTTCTTAGCAACTGGCCATGTTGACAATGTCGGAATCTTCCTTTGGGCTAATCGTACACAATATGCCAATATATCCTTGCGTAATATTACCGAAGAAGAAGAGGCGAGCGTAAAAACACTGTCATTACCTACACTGCAGGGATTAGATACTTCAGACACAGAAGAGGAGGATTCCGATTTGGAAGACGCAGTTCTGCAGGACAACTTGGAAACAGTTGATCAAATTACAGATAATATGATTACTCTTTCTATGGAACCTAGAGCGAAATGGCAAAACCTGTTACATTTGGACACAATCAAGTTGCGTAACAAACCAAAAGAAGCCCCTAAATTACCAGAAAAGGCGCCTTTCTTCTTACCAACCTTGCCCGGAGCGAAAGTGCAATTCAGTTTAGATAAAAGTGACAAGAACTCTGAAGAAAAGGGAAAAGATGCATTAGAATCGCGAACACTTCACTTTTCAGAATTGAATACAGATACAGAATTTACTAAACTACTTCGAGCAGGCTACGAAGCAGATAATAGATGTAAGTTTATTTTATAGTACTTAAAGTATCAGCGTTTTGATTAATGTATGTTTCTACTTGGCGTAATGTAGATGATCGATTTGTTGACTATGCCAAATCATTAAGTCCTTCAGCTTTTGATTTAGAAATTCGATCTTTTTCAATTGATTCAGAACTGACAGTTCTAAATCATTTCTTGGCAGCCATTCTATTTATGTTGAAAACAAGAAAGAATTTTGAATTAGTGCAAGCATGGTTATCTGTATTTTTAAAAATACACGGTGATTTAATCGTCTCAAATCCCATTAACCCAATTCACGACAAATTGAAACAGATTCTCGATCTTCAATCGAAAGAATTTGGTAGATTATCAGAACAAATTCATTATAGTCTATGCTTGATTGATTTTGCCCGCAGAGCATAAGCAACTCTACAGTTACATTTGTACACTAGAATAATAAAAGATGATCCAGAAGATTACCTTCTTTGGTAAACTTTGACCTTCCAGTCATCAACTTCTGAATACTTTAGATGATCCCCAAATCCAAAAATTGGTTCTATGTTACTTGTGTTTATCGCATGTGATTTGGAGCTTAGAATGAATAAAACACATCAAGTGACATAACAATTACGGGGGATAGTCGGAAGCTTTTTTTACTAGTGCAAATTGCGGATTATTGGATGATATACCTTCAAAATAGAAAATGATGGTTCCGCTTAATGCTATGTTCTTGTTTAATGATTTTATGATCAGCATGAACAATGTTTACTTTATTAGTATTGGGATATCGGCATGATGATAAATAAGCCGCGCTGTTCTATAGAGAAATGCATAGATAGGAAAAAGATGCCTAAGACAGGAGGACAGCGAGGATGTAGAGATTAGGTTGACTTTACGGGGTTTGTCATTTGCGATTGATGTTTAACAACAATAACACAAGCACAAATAGTGTTACAATAACTATGATTCATTGCGTTTCTTACAAAACACTGATGCTTTTATGATAATGTGGTATTGGGGTGTGTTACTTTTTTGACGCTAAAGGTCGGCGTTTAAGGCGATTGACAATTGTAGGATGATGTGAATATGCCATAAAATTGGCATTGCTGAAAGGACCGACAGAATTGTCAAACGACTGAGAATATTGTTGGCGTTGTTGGTGACTAGAGTGTATGAAGGTATCTTCAAGAACGTGATTGAACCATCTCCTCAAAAAATTGCCGCTAGAATGATTTGCGGTGACTTCACCATCTGCTGATGAAGATAAGTAATAATAAGACTGTAAAGGTTTCTTGCGATTATTATTGAAGTCAATCCAATTGATTCCGCTACTAGTGGAGAGTTCCGTGTTGCAGGAAGTAGAATGGTTTGTTGTACTGCTAACACTGCTGCCATCGCTGCTACCAAGGCTACTTATACTATTTCTTTTGGAACTGCTTCTAGTGTATGACTGGTTTGAAGCAGTGGAATTGAATAAGCACGAGGCATTTTCTGATTTTGTCAGGCGTTTCAGGGATGCCCTCATAGGGTCTTCAAATCTACGTACATTACGGTATTCTTTATCAATTCTATCTAACTCTTTTGTGAGCCGACGCATATTTTGCGGATGGTCCAAGTAATCTTTATCGTTTGTTAAGTAGGATAGTCGTTGTAGTTGCAATTTGCATTGCGTTCTGCTTAACTCTGTTGTAGGGTGGCTATAAAGACGATGGAAAACTTTTTTTTTCTGCCCATTGCCCTGCTGGACTGGCTGTAAGTAAGCAACCGGAGTTGTACCAGATTGGTAAATTTCCTCTTGGAATGGTGGCATTATAAAAAACCAGAAAAAAATAATAATAACAGCAATTTGTGGAGAAAGGAAAAAGACACAAAGTAAACAGAAATTATTTACGCATTGTATTTAAGGAAAGCTGTTGCTCCGTTCATTGGTTCAATAAACAACATCACATGATAAATAGTCAAATGCAATGAAACGATAAAAATCAATGTTACGAAAGAACCCTATAACTGTCATATAGAACGACTTACTGAAATTAAGCATTTGAAGTTGAAAGATAATTTCGTATGGTCGCTTTTAAGTCGTGACATTTGGTACGACAAAGAATTTGAAAGAGTGCAAAAGATGCATCCTCGGTTATCATTTCATGCAGCCAGAGATGTATATATATTGTCAGGAAGCAAATAGAGAACGTTGATATGGGCACAAAAATTCTTGCTTAATTGCTGACAACGAATTAAGCTTGTCCATGTGATTGGTACTCAATAAATTATCCAATTTGATCATCCCATGGGGGTCAGTTATCCATTTTGGCGTACTAATACGTTGGTATCTGTATGAATCCAACAGAAATAACAACGTCAAAGACAGAATTTGCTACAAAACTTATTTATTATCGGATATTTGCATTTATATACATATCTACTCAAACTGAGAGAATCTTTTGATTAACAGTGTTCGTCATATGAGAAAACAAACCAAGTCTGCTACCAGTTGAACTTCTTTTGCCTGTTTCATTGTGTGCTTGCTGACGATGCAAGTAGTCTGTAATCCGAGCATCACTAGCCTCAACCACTTCTTTGACCTTTTTTTCTACTGCTTTACAGACTTGACGCTTTATTAATCCTGTCAACATGGGATTAAAAACCTTATAAAGAACACTATATCAATATCAAAAGGGTAGAAAGAAAATTAACATGGGAAATCTGCTCATAATCTGTTGATAATGGATTGACTTACTTATGCTTGCAATGTTTCACTTTGATGTCGAAGTTTATCGAGTTGGCAGTGAGATTGGTCAATTCGAAATGTATGCGTCTGATCTGCAGAGCTAGTAACTAAACGCATAGAAACGCTTAGTCCTCTTCCACCGGTCTAAAAACTCACTATCAGTATATATACTTCAAAAGTCAATGCAACTAATTTGGAAAACTTACGCTTAACGAAATAACACCACAATCTGAAACCCTAGGGAAACCACCTTTACGTTTGTAGTAGAACACAGCTTCTTCAATAATAGCTTGAATTCCGCTCAAATGAACGGCCATGCTTTGAGAATTTGCGTAGCTAAGCTTAGTGTTAGGGCTAAATCGCAAATAATCATCAGCCTACGATAATTTGTAGAGATACAATTAGCATACTATCTGAGTGGTGCTGCATTGCTAAGCATTACTTTTATTTCGATAATGTTCGGCATCAACGTATCACCTTGCAATACCATATTCTCGATTACAATATCATACTGTTTGTCGCTATAGAGAATTTTCGGTAGTGGGATATATTTAATCTGCTCAAACAAAGCCGGAAGTAAGCAAATCCTCATGTCGTTTAATAATTGAGGCTTAAACGTAGCGCGTCCATCGCTATGTAATAACGTATAATTAATGAACACATATGCTCACCTCAAAAATAGATAGAATAATTACCTATTATACCACAAATGTTTATGAATATCCTTAAATTTCCGCGATATCTCTGTGCTGGTAACATCATCAGAAATTCGACCCAAATAATTGAGATACGCTTGAATAAGGCCGTTCATTTGACTCGTGAGTCTACGTCCAGAATGTCTAAACTCATTAAATAGTTGTGTGCCATCTTCTGTGGCATCATCAGATGTAAGGTACTCAGGCTCCTTCATTAAACGTTTGATATAATTGCTTGCCTAACAATGGACGAGGACATTTAAGACGAGAACTACTTTTTCAATTGAAAAATCAGACAGTTCACTTACTGCTGTAAGAAGGTTGTTGATAGTCATATCGTGTTTTATATTGCTGGATACTTCATAGGTTTGCTGTAGGAGAGGATTTAGAGAAGTGCCTTGAGCCCAATCTTCGATGATAGTCTTGGCTTCGACGGTAGCAATGTTCAAGTAATACTCAGCTTGCTCCGAGCTACTAATGGTAGATGAACGACGGCGTTCAAATTTATCTTTGCCAGAGGAAATCCGTTTGCTCCAAACGTCAAAGAGAGAAATCAATGTAGTGATTGCTTGTTGGTATTCCGGATTTTTCTGAATTATGGCCATAGTTTCCTTTAATTTGCTTATTACTTCGTTGACTACAGGTTCTTCTTGGCTTTTGCTTTGTGAATTAGAATTGATCTCTTCTTCTTTATCTGTGTTCATACCAGAACTTCCCTGCAACATTTTGGAGGGTATCTGATCATCCTCACTGTCCAAACTGTCAGTAGCTGCTTCAACAGAAGAGCTATTATTATTAGAATAGGGGCCAATGTATGCTGCTCCCAGATCGTTCATTGCTTGCTGTTGAATGAAATCTGGCTGCTTGATGCTACTATTCTTTCGAACATTCCTATCGTTAGGGTTGGCATAATCGGAGACCTTCCAAAATTTATTTCGCTGGGAAAGGGTAGACGCCAAATGTGGACTTTCTTTTTCTTCCGCTTCATTAGGAGCAGAGTGTCTTCTGTTTTTTACATCATTAAAAGGCACACTGCTACCTCTATTGCCTACGGAAGGAACAGTTGAAAAAGCATTGAAATCATTTATGCCCAAACAGTGTTCTCTTGCAGGTTTAGTACTGTTGGCAATTTCTCCCAGACTATCAACATTCGCAGTCTCATATCCAGTTTCTTTAGTCCTTAATGAAGGAGAATCGCATGTAATTCTTACTACTGGTGTAGTAGCTTCTCCTACTTGATCTACGGACGCATCTTGGCTCTCATAGTAAGCATCAATGCTACCACGCTTTTGTTGATTGCTTGCTTTCCAGTCTTTTTGAGCAAAATAAGCACCACTGAGAGCATCAGACATACTAACTCGTTTAGCCTGCGTTTCATCAGTATCGCCTTGCTGATTGCGTTGCAAATTGTAATCAACTTCTCCACCAAAGTCGCTCCTTGTACCAGCTGTCGATTGCTCATCTTTAACTGTAGTAGAGACTATTTTGTTACCTTTAGATGGTGCTGACCGACCGTAAAATTCTTCCCGACGGTAGTCACCAGCAATTCGAATCGTATTTCCCAGAAACCCAGTGGAAAACGAAGATAATGATTGATCATTCATACCACTATAGACAGATTGAAGAGGCTGTATATCGGTTGAGTCCGTCATGAAGGCCTTCAATTGTTTTTTACCAGTATTATAGCTTGGTAAAATGAATGACGCCTGTTGTTCCATATCAGTGGCAATTTGTGGAGACAAACTGTCTGCTGAACGTAACTGCTCCTGCTTTCTAGTCATGTCAGAGCTAAAATTTTTATTGATTTCCATTGACCTTCTGATGTCGTTATTAGGATCAGCGGTAGGCTGGGCTGACGATACATTAGTCAAGAAAACATTGATTTGACGTCTAGAGGATGCGTTCGAAGAAGAAGCAGCCACGGAATCGGAATTCTGTTGTTTGGCTGAATAAAGCGGTTGCACATGATCGAGTCGGCTGCTAAAACCAGAGGAATGCAAAATAGCACCGTGTTGTTTATCGTCCTGCAGAGTATGATTAGCATCATCTGTAACTCCAATTGATGGCTCAGTATCTTCGAATCGATGATTTACAAAATTGCGATGCATTTCTGGAATAAGCTTGTTAGAATGCCGATTTCCATAGACTGCACTACTGCCATAATTCTTTAATTTTTGATCTTGTTGCCCAGCACTTGTTAGATTTTTGTGAGCGGAGCCATCAGTGTCTACAGAATCTCCAGTTCCTTCTTTAATATACGAACCCACTAGATACTTAAAGAATTAGAGCTTCTAAAAAATCTTTTATACTTTTCCCTTGTACGAATATGATCATTTACCATCAGCAGCGCCTGTATTGTTTACGCACGAGGAACTAGCATTCTCTTGCGTTGTCTTATCGCTAACTTTCAAGGTATCACTCATAGTTTGTTGAGCAATAGATATAATTTGGCTTAATAGAGCTCTGAAGTCTGCGTTAAACACAAAAAGCTTGATCACCTTGAGAATTTCCTTGCCTGTCATCCTGGCTTCTTCTTTAATTTGTGCACCTTGCCGCTGTACTTCTGTTGCCACATTTCCAGTAGTACTGCTCGCTTTTAAAGCGGCTTCCGAACGATGTACGTGATAAACGAAAGATTGAAACAATTCGTCGCGATTTTTCGTTTGAAGAGCACGTTGGAATGCAATTATAAGTTCTTGAAGATCATTCAAAAGCGTCTGACCGTCTTCCGATAAATTAGTTCTGTTTCGTTCAATAACTTTACTGTTTAAAAATCGGTCCATAACGGCGTTCAGTTGTTCATTAGTGGGCAATTTTCCTGCACGTAGAGATTGAACATTGTTCATAATAGTAATTGCTTCAGATTGCCTACGCTGTTGTTGAAAAAAATGCTCGTCAATAGATGAAGTCGTATGCCGTCTTCTGCCTTGAGTATTTTCTTCAAAGTCATTTTTATCAAAGGCCCCAGCACTGTTCACATGATGCTGTTGCTGGACAGGGGATGCCGGATAGCCTTCAATGGTAGCAGACATCCTTGAATAGGAGGGTAATAATGAAAGATACGTAATAATTGTTGCTGTTAATATTGAATGCAAGTTCAACAAAGCATCTCTTACTTCATTACGACTAAATTCATTTATAGTATCCGCCAAAATCATGCAATAAAATTTATTCGTTTATTTGCATTAAGAAAAAAAGATAATTGTACATGCATATCAATGCGAAATGAAGTGAAACTTTCCTAATCAAATTGTGTTTTCAAACAGTTTATAGTAACAATGCTGCTTCGATCGTGTCATTGCTATGTTTGAGGACAGTAATGTCACATAAGTGATCCACATCTTTCGTATACCCTGAAAGTAAATCAATCACTTTCAATCCTCCAACTCGTTGTAATCCTGGCGTCAGTGGAAAGAACTCGACTTGCGTCTCTATATATTGGTTGATGGTGACTTCGCCCAATTGCTTTGTGTTGGGCCCACTTAAAAGTACAGAACCCATCTTTGTTTTATCGGCACTAAGAATAAGTTTCATGTTCTTGTCCGAATGGTTTTTGATCCGTAGACCTAACTTAAATGGCTTTTCCACGATTATTTTGACAGGTTCATCTGGTATTAACCAAAATGGTTGTACTTCCAGATCTTCCAAAAAAGGTGCTTTTCTAGTCAACTGAGAAGTCTGTAGTCGGCCCATTTCTCCCATACTTGATCTCCATACAATATCCAATTTACCTAACGCATTGGTTGTTCTTGAAATCCTGTCGTTTGTCTGTGAATCTTTTACTGTTAATATGTACAAATATTGTCTAATATCTTGTGATTGAATGTATTGGTTTCTAAATACTGATGTATCTGTGGATTGCTTTAAGTCATCTTTATCTTCATTGTTTAAATTCACAATATGATTTAGGTCTTCATAATGAAAATGCTCAGATGGTTCAAATTTCATCCGTTCTAAATACATTGGTCCTGCTGAAACATTTTGGAGCTGTGCCTCCAAAAATACTCTCCCATCAACCATACTGTTCAACTTTGTTTTCACAGCGAGGGGATTTGATACTTGAAATTTGTAGAATTTACGAAAATGACGCTTTTGATCACTAGTTGTACTGTACTGAACTGAACACACAAGAATATGGACACCCAATTCTTTAATTTCATGCGACACAGTTGTATCGTAAGTTGCATTATGCTCCAAGATAGCTTGAGGAGCATTTGAATTGTCAAATAGCAGAAATCGTTGTGATGATGTTTGAAGTTCGATTTTGATACTCATTTGTTTCACTGGATACGAAGACTCATTGTTAACACAGACTAGGGTATTGAAGTTTTCGCCGAGATAAATATTGCCGAAGGCTGCTGGAAGTTGTAAAAGCTGACTTAATCCGAAATCTCGAATTTGTATTGCAGTATCAACCGTGTCAAAAGAGTGGGTCGCGGTCAGGTCTGTTTTATTGAGCTCTTTTAGTCCCTCAACTAACGATGAGCTTTTGCCTTGCGATTCGTAGTACATCGGTAATGAGGAAGCTAATTGAGGCCGGGACAGCCGCATTACTTTCAAGGACAACAAATGTGGTTGCTGGTCATCTGGAGGCTGTGAGCTTTTAGCTACAAATCCGTTATTAGGACGAGGCGATTGCATGATCTGATGAAATGTTAATGTGCCTGAAGGAGAACAGGGAGAATAAAAATGTCATTTTAACAAAGTAAAATGGACCTGAAAATCTTATTGGCTCACAGCGGCATAACACACAAGTCATTAACTTTCATATTGCACAGGCTCCACATGTGATTTTCATCAGTATTCACAGTTATTTGGCTTTCATTTTCCTCTTCTCTTTTAAGTTTTCATTCTTAGCTGTTTACGCTTTATTGATCTATTCTTTCTACGTGTCGTCGTAAATCGACTAATGGCAACCATACCACCTCATTATTCCGATCGGTTTATTGTTCAACGGTACAATAAGGCATTGCAATTTGTGCAGAGTCTACCTGCAAGTTCAAACTTCCAGCCTACTAAAAACCAGAAACTTGAGGTAATGAAGAGAAGCTTTCTCGAAAATTTGAGTGTGAGGAATTAAAGTGAATAATATCTCCAAAATTGATACAGCTATATGCTTTATATAAACAAGTATCTGAGGGCAATATAAAAACCCAACGTCCTGGCTTATTTGACGTTGTTGGGAGAGCAAAATGGTATATAGTTTGCAGAGTTATTACTTCTTCATCAAATGCAGTGTATGTTAATAATATACGGGACATAGGGACGCTTGGAAGAAACTCGAAGGTCTATCACAAATAGAAGCGAGACATCTATATGTTGAAGCCCTTTTAAGGGTAGCAAAGGAAGTAAGCTTCGGTTCAACAATAAACTCAAGAGGCTATTTGCATCTATTGAAGGCTAAGAAAAGATAAATTGTTAGGCCTATAGAAAGAATATGGGGCGAGAGGAAGCACAGCAAATAATACATACATTTGCCATTATGAGATTCTCTGATGACGAAACAGACGATGATTTAATAGAAACAGACACCACATCAAATTTAGAAGATAACGAAATCGATGGTCAGTATTTCATATATACATTCTTTAAAGTCTCAGACCTAAAACATCAGTAAGGATATTGAAGCTTTTTGGACTGTATGGTAGACACAAGTATTGAATCGGAAAATGCGGAAGAAGAGGCCTACTTGCGAGATGTACAAAATAGTAATATTCAGACTGATGCTAAACGAGAGACACCATTCAAATCATCGAGTAACGACACAGCTTATAATTTAGTAGAGCAACCACCGCTTAACAAACAACGACAGCCAGCCTTGACAAGAGCTCAACTACAGCAACATCAAATAGAACAAGAAAGACTTCACCAGCAACAGCAACAACGACAACATCAGCAGAATAGACCATCTTCAGTTGCCTCTATACAAACTATGGTAACAGCACCTACGACACCGAGACAATTACCCGTCAGTTCGAGGTCTACTTCGAGGTTAGGACAACATGCATCCGGGCTTCGCGTAAACAACAGCAGGCAAGGCTATCCCAACCATTCCTCAAAAGATGACTTACATGTGCTGCCTAGCAATAGTAAAGAAGCGAATTCTACGTCTTATATTGAAACCGACTTTGTAGATGACTCGATCAATCCGTGGCAAAATTTACCTTCCAATCCTAATATAAATAAGCAAGGGCAAGAAGTTAATAGTGGAGCTAGCAGCGATGACAACCAAGATAATATAATGAATAATAGAAGTAGGCATTTAGTGCAAAATAAGCATACTAATAGCAGCGTTTATAAGCCCCAATTGAGGTTGACATCGCCTATGTCTCAATATCAGCAAAAACAGCAGCTGCAACATAGAATACAACAACAACGGATAACATCCCCTTCACCTCCCTTCGTTTCAACTAATAAACCTACTTTACTACAACAGCAGCTATCAGGCATGGCGCCTCTTCTTCATAGCTCGCCCGTTCCTGGATCAAGCACTTCTTCGTCTGTCACTGCTACTCCCCAAAATCAATTATTACAACAACATCAGTCTGAAAGACCTGTAGAACCCTATGATCCACCAGCTGGGGGCTCAAGATCAAGTAGTAGAACACATAATTCATTGCTACACATCAAAGACGACCCTGCACTCCATCATTTTCTACACTCACAAATGAATCGACCCAGTAGCAGTGTTACTACAGTGGCATTGGGGCCAGCTACCAAAAAGGCTTTAGAATCACTACAAAATGAAGTCATTGCTCTCAACGACCGTATAAATGATTTACGTAGAGAATTAGTAAACCGCGATGAACATCGACCTAAAAGGAAACCAAGTAGTGGGCCCAACGAAGAATGTGATCCACCAGACGATATAGGGGACAATTGGCGATGGGTAATAAAGGTAGTATATCAACTATCACTTGCGTAAATATTTATAGTCAAATATGTTAAATAAGGACAACGCTTATTGTTATAGGCCGCTCTGAAGTATGCTGGTGTCAACATAATGACAGCCTTTATCTTATTTTTCATCCTTTATAAAAGTGATAGTCCGATTGCATTTGCGATTTTACGACAAGCGCAAAAGTTTTGGCGATCTTTTAAACTTCGAGTTCTAATAAGTAATGTGGTTGTTTAAAAGAATAAAGGGAAAACTGTCATTCGACATATAACGTAGACACGTCTTCTGATGTCAACTTAAGTTTTAACAAGGAGCAATAAATTGAAGCAGAACGCCTTCTGCTATTAAATCAGGCCATACGTATCTTTCTTTCAAATTATTTGAGATCATGGTTTGACAAAAAGGTTTACTTTGTCAATATTTCGCTTTCTTAGAATTTTATGAGTCGGGTTCCTAGAAAAATAGTAGGAAACATGACTTCCGCAGCTAAAAATAAATAAGTACTTCAAAATTGTTTTAAATTTGCAATTAGATAACGAGGCAGAAAAGCCATATTCTTCTGTTTAGTGTTATCCAAACTTGATATTATATGATACATGAGATGACCGGAATTCGTCCGATATCGTCTATGTAAGCAGATATCTTTTGTACAGTAGCAAAACTCTTTCCGCTTTCCATCACTTTTAACAAAGTTTTACCAAAAAAGGAAAGCGCAACAAAGACATTCACTACATAATCTTCATTTCGACATCTCGAAGTCAACGACCTTCTTAGACATGCCACCTGAAAGTATCAGCCGCAAAGGGCGTACTAAAGTTCTCCTTTCGGCCGACCAAATTCAGCAGTTATTGGACCTTTTCGATCGCCACCGACAGAACATCTTTTGCCCAAGTTGCAGCACCTACACCACCTTTCATAAGAAAGGTACTGACCCAACTAGCCCTTCTCAGCCTCTGTTTAAATGCACCTCTTGCTCTCGTCAAGTCAAAGCTAATGCCATGTTCGCAATTTTGCACCCACCCTCATCCCATCAAAAAACTAACCCTGAAACAGCTACGCAAACAGCCAGCACTGCTACGAGTACCTTAGATCCCCAACAACAGATTGCCGAACTAACTACCCTGGTAACCAGTCTCACCCAGCAACTTCAAGCAGCCTAGCAAGAGATAGAAAAGCTCCGCGTTCAGCTTAATGCTCAGCATCCCTCCTCCCAAGACGCCCTAGCGGCCCAGCACGACATGGCTGCATTACCCTGGCGCGACCCAGCCCGCCTCGAACAACTCAAACGCAGCATGGAACAAAACCGAGAACAGAGACGTCTTCAACGACAAGAAGCTGCTGCACGTATCCTTCAAGCACCCTCAAATAACCAAGGATTCCAATATATTTACCTCCCCACCAAGGCTCGTATCCCTATAGGACAGCTTCGCAACCATTTCCGCAAACTTGATATCAACAACAGCCGCCTTCTTGATATACATTACCCTGATCGTAACATTGTTGCAGTACTTGTTCACAACGATTACTCCAACGAGTTCAAAGACCAACTACGTGATTTTAAGATCACAATCCAAGAATCATTCAACCCAACCAGTGGAACTATACTTAAAGATCCCAAATATAACGACCTGTCCGACAATGAACGCGATGACATGGCTCGTCAGCTCCATCAGACCCGTATCATGAATGCACTTAAGTATATTCGAATCCCAGTTAAATATGCTGTTGCTCGACACTTTTTAGAAACTAATCAAATAACTAAGGAGTTGTATGCCACTATTGCTTCCAATCGAAATCAACAAACCTCTGAATCCCCATTCTTCGCCGATGATGTAATGTCAGAGGCCGCCCCTACATTTGATGAGGAAGAGTTTGATCTTCAACATTAATGACAACCTTAACCATATCACAATTCAATGCATCCGGCCTCCGAAAACAAGCTATTACACCTCTATTAAACTTAGCCGCCTCATCTACTTTTCTATTAATCACTGAAACGTGGTTACTACCACCCAGTCGATACCCAACTCACTGGATTCAATACCACACATATGGGGAACCAGTTGAAAACACCTACCGAGGGAGAAACGGAATCGCTCTTTTAGTTAACCCTGCACACCACCTCCGAGTTCATCACATCAACCATACACATCCGCTTCTATCTAAATATTCCCTCTCCTTTATTGTATCTAATTTTCTCATCCATTGTCTCTACCTCCCTCCCTCTTTAACTAACGATGAAGTAACAGAGATTTTGCATAGCCTCTCAACTGAGTCATCTACAACCACCACAACTATCATATGTGGAGACCTCAATGCCCGTATGGGATCATACACAGGAGATTCAACGTTCAACTACCGAGGAAAATTGGTGTATGATTGTATCCGTGCCAATAACCTCATTAATTGGAACTCTAGACTTCAATATGGACAGCCTACGTCACTCACATTTAATGGCACCAGTATCATTGATTATTTTCTGAGTAATACTGAACTCAGTAATCCTAAATTGCTCATTCGCGACGACCTGTCGCTTGATTCCAACCACAAATACATGTCACTGACGTTTGATTGCCCCAAGAATGTCCTGAAGAAACTACCACCTCCTCGACAACAATGGCACCTAGGGAAACTACAGCAACCTGGCAAGATCCATGCCTATCGACAAACCTTTCAAGACCAACTTGACCGTAACCCCACTGATTTAAATATGGCTCAGCACATCCAGTATCGTACACAAGCTATTGAAGTGATCGAGCTCTTACAGTCGAATCTTTGTACTGCTCTCTATGCCGCACTAGATCAAGTCTGTGGACGGGTCACTCAACCACATGTCATAAACTTGGAATCCTTCTGGACCGTCGAAATGCAACAAACGTTTGATCAAAGAGAATACTATTATCGGAAATGGCGCCGGGCTACTGGACTGAACAAACTTGACTACTGGATCAAACATCAGCAAGCCAAGGCCAAACTTCGTCGTCTCTATCGAAGTCGTCGACAGGAAACATGGCAACAGTTTTGTTATCAGATGAGTCATGAAGAGTATACCAAAGCAATTGCACGTTTTAGTAAAATCCGTAAGAAGCGAAATCTAACCCCTTCGTTCTCTTCCCCAGAAGGTCCACAAGCTGCAGCTGATCTCATGGTGTCTCATATGCAAGGCACGTATTCGGGTCAATATCTTCCATCACCGTATCAACGCCAATTACCACCAATTGACCCCACGCAAGCGTTCACTTTAAACGAGTTCTTCATATCTGAGGATACCATTGTGAATGCGATCAAAAGCCTCCCCCGTAAGAAAGCTCCCGGGGTGGATGATATCAAAATCGAAATGCTGCAACCAGTCAGCGACCGAATAGCGCCCTTTCTATTAAATATCCTCCAATTAACCTGGAAATGGTCCTATACGCCTAAGTCATGGCGCATTGCCCAAACGATTCCGATTTATAAGAAAGGCCCCCCCAACCGATCCAGGTAACTACCGTCCAATTAGTCTTACATCTATTTTTCGCAAAATTTTAGAGCGATGCATCCAAGATTACCTTTTGGCCAATAGTCCCCCACTCGATATTGCGCAGGGTGGATTCCGTATTGCCCGTAGCTCCTTAGATCAAGCTCTTTGTTTAGCGGAAATCTGCAATATTTTGAAACGCCAGCACAAGATCGAACCAGTTCTAGCTTTCCTCGATATCAAATCAGCGTACGATACGGTTGACCGTAACGTCATATGGACAGTGCTTCGTCCCCATATTCCAGTACCGCTCCTTGCCCTATTTCAAAACATGTTTGACGATGTCAGCATTGAAGTCCTCCAGAACAATGCCAAGTCAGAACCTTTCAGCCCTACTACTGGTGTCCTTCAAGGATCCATACTATCTCCTATACTCTATTCATATTACATTAACGAACTACCTACACTGCTCCGTCCAAGCCCACTGGATCTTTCCTTGCCTGTTCCGGAATTGATTCTAAATATCAACTGTTTACTATATGCCGACGATGTCGTCTTGATTACTGATAAAGATCATCTTCAGACCCTGTTGCAACAATGTGAAGCTCATAGTCTTCGGCTAGGCTATCGCTGGCATCCGAATAAATGTGTTATACTAGACAGATCAACGCACCCTATAGATTACCAGCTTTATGGAGTTCCTCTACAACGTCAGCTCACTTTTCCGTATCTAGGGATACCTTTTCAACCAGGTGGTAGTATAGATATAAATGAACTAGCACGTACTAACACATTTAAGGCCCTTACTACGATGAACCAATTAGCAGCAATCGGTGTCAATCCTGGTGGATTCGAAAAACTGCTCTCACTACGGTTATATGCCCAATTAGTCCGCGCAAAGATGGAATACGGACTGGCCATTAGCCCCCTAACCGCGAAGCAATATAAACAATTCGAAGATACCCAGAACAAGTGTATTCGACGAATCTTTGGTGGATCCAGTAGATCGTCTGCCCGACTTATGCTCCACCTTGCCAATCTGCCCACCATGAAAGAACGCTCCTTCGTCCTACAAGCTAAGTTCCTATTACGTTCTACCTCACTACCTACTGATACTTTAATCTCGATACTACTCCCATATATAGGCCAGCAACAAAGTAAATCGTTATATTGCAAGCTTGCTCGTTCTCCGATCTGGCAAGATTACACTTCTTCTCCGCTCAATCAACGATCTGAATCAGCTGCTCTGCGACGCTGTATTGCTAACTTCCGCACTAGCCTCCTTCACATCCAACAATCGAACAGCCTCAACTCCAAACTGATCTCTCAATGCCGTTCTCGATTAATGATCGACCCGATCCTTTATCCTCCTATGTCAACTAATGAACGCAGCCGATGTATCCGATGGCGTTTGGGTTGGCTTCCTGGAGGCCACCGAACCTATTGCCTTAAACATCCCTCGTCATTACTTACAAAGTTCCACGCTATCTCCTGTTTAAACATGCACCACCGCCTACGACTCCCCACATCAGTCCGTGATCCCATATCCTATGTCCTCAACCGTCTTCCTACACATCCGATCAACAACCCATCCCAAATACAACACTGGCATTTTCTATGGCCAGCACTTTGTCACATTTTGTTTGAACTCGACTACTTACACCACTCTCAAGAGCCGCCTACAACTCCTCGGTTAGGGCACCTATTGCTCGACTGGTTACCCTCTTCCCCTCCCCCAATCCTTTAGTACATAATCCTTTTTACCCTTGAGCCCTAAGGGGTTTTTAGTTTCTTTTAAGCCTTTGGAGCTGCCCCGGGCAATTTAGATAAGCTTAATATCTCGTGTCCATTGGGCTTTAAAAAATTAATATTATGTAATAAAATCTCTGTTTAAACGTACAGTAGCAAATTTTACATTCCCCCAATAGAAAGATCTCAATTCCTCATTCCATTTATAATTACAATAAAAAGCGTTCGTACTAATTATTTTTCTAAAATGTGATTAGTTTATTGTTAAGAGCCTAAGACTTCTACTCTAAAAACGATAAATCCAACTGTCGTTGTTACTGTCAGCCTAATAAATCTGCGAAAACACTATCACAGGAATAAGTATACATGTATTGGTATTAATAAAGCAAATGCAATACGCTTATTTTATCAATCAATACTAGACTTACTCTTTCTTTTCAACTTTTTTTGCGGGTTCAGTTGCTGCTGAAGTAATGTTGGGTGACGAAAAGAATTGGCTTCCTTGAGGCTGATTTTGCTGAGTTTGAGAATGTGCTGAAGCACTCATAAATGAGCCCCACACATTATTGCTATTGCTGGTATTTGGAGTCGTTTGACCATAAGCTTGTCCTAAATTTAGACTTGCTAATTGATTCGTCAAGTTTGCAGTAGTAGTGGCGTTATTGTTGTTGAAGAATGGCTGTTGCTGCTGCTGGAAGGTCGGGGCTTGTGCAGCAGGCATACTGCTATAAAGTGATAGTATGGAAGACTTGATATCGTTCAACTTTTTAGTTTGATCATCTACAGCTGGTTGTTGTTGTTGCCTTGTTGAAGCATCATTCGCTTTCTGAGAATTACTATTAGCAAAAAAATCAGCACCTTGAAGCTGCTGAACAGCAATAGAAGAGTTAGTGCTCGATGTTTTGTCACTTGTTACAGAAGATGGAGATGGAGACCCCAAGAAAGCATCCAAATTCGCGAACTCTGATTGTTTCGATTTCGCTGAACGCTGTTGTTTTTGAGCCACAGGAGAAGAATCGGCTGATGTTGTACTCGTCGCCAAGGTCTATGTAGAAGAGGTGCATTAAGATAAGTGCGGTACAACCCTTTATGTTGCAAAATGTATAAGTTACGTTACTCTAACGGATACGCTGTCATCGATATCATTATCACCACCAAGAGTTTCGGGATCAGGAATAGGTCCTTTCATTGCCCATCTTTTCTGTTCATACTTGGCACGAATCCACATCTCCATATTACTTTCTGTTGGTTTTCTATCTTTGAGACTAGCCTCCCAATACCTGATAAATAGTCGAATAAGTTAAAGGCTGAAACCTGCTTATATATTCTTCATATAGAAACGTTACTTATTTGCTCGCTCATTTCCCCAGCGTACCATATTTTCTACTTGTTCTGGTACCCACGTATCCAAATCAACAGATTTTACTGAACGTATGAAAAGAGTTCAGGTTACTTCCCAATACAAAATGGCATCTTCTCATTCTTTCTTCTCGTATACCTTTACTGATATGGACGCCAAGGGAACGATGTATACCCGAACAGCGAATGCATATGAAAATGCCAAGATTCCAAGAAGCCCATCGAGCATCTTTGTCAAGAAAGGCCCAAAGTTAGAGCTGAAGTGCAAAATTTCTGTCTTGCTCATCGTATGGTTACCTTTTTTTTTACAATCGGCGCAGTACTTATTGGATGGTTTTTGTAAAAGAGCTTTCAGCACCTTCGAGTTCTTCTCATTTGTGGCTTTGTCAGCTACTCGTGCATAGCGGGTGGACATCGTTGGGTAAAACAGACAAAGCAGGAAAAAAAAGGCAGATTTAAGGTTGAACAAAAGGGGATCGGCAATAGCAGTTGAATACCAAAAGAAAAATCACTTCCCGCTTTTTTCTTTATTTATTGAGGTAAAATCATAGACCGTATTTGCCAATAGGTACACCATAAATACCTACTTTACATATCTTAGTATAAGCTGGATTACCGTGATTAGATAACACTCGAATCATTACGGCGTGAAATGGCCGACTGTTAGAAAGCTCTTCAGTTTGCACCAATTCATAAATTTGGGTTTCATCACTACCACTATAGTATTCGTACTTAAATTTGCCAAGTTGAACCAAACTTGGCTGCTTACTACGAAGTATAGGATGATTACTGATACCAAAGAGCTCGATATCTTCTGGAGCCGACCACCAATCGTTATAATCATTTCTATTAGTATCACTGTTTATATCACCTCCTCTTTCTTTTTGTAACTTGAAAGTGATGCTCAGTCGGTGAATTCGTATGGGCTCACTGAGTGCAATACTCAAATTACCTTGTTGGCCTGTCATCAACCAGCATAAGCTGCTATCGCTTTTCCCTTCTTCTGCTTCCATTGTTGCTGTTTTAATGATGTGATTGTCATTCTGGATAGTCTTGTCAGCACTGTTTGGAAGAAGCCAAAAGGAAGACCATACAGTCAGTTTACGGATAGCTTCTCTCCAAGGTGAACGTTGTCGTTGTCCGTTTAACTCAAACGTAGCACTTGTCAGAGGATATAGCACATATGCACCGAGATTTGCTGAAGCATAATTTATTTTTCGGTATTGTTGAACCTTTAAATTCCAGAGGGCATTTCTTATTTCATCAATTGCGATTGGTACACCATGAATATTCAAGATAGTGGGCAATGAAACTTCTGGCTGGTCAGTATCTTCGTTATAATCATTATGGTAGCTACTTACATGGTAGCTCATTTCTTTTTTCATTGTGTTTAGGTAATCACGGTAAGTTTTTTGTTGCCTTAGATGTTCAATATCCTTCAAGAGAAGACGTTTCAATAACTGTTTCTCAGTGTCAGTTTGCAAAACATCGTCAAATAGTTCCATAACGTATGAAATATAAGTCGAAAAAATCTCATCGACGCTCTTTTTACTTTTGTTTGAAGATGTAGTTGAATACTCTTGAATTTTTGACAATAATATAGGGCTGAAATATTGATATTTTTCCAACGTTTGATCCGCAAGTCTTTTTGCTTGCAGTTGATGAAGAGATTGTTGCTGCTTCAGCATCAAGATTTTTTGACCAAGTAAAAACAATAGTGATGATAAGTCGGATAGTTCTTCTTCGACATCTGGCTCGTTGTTAACGTCACTTTCACTGGTATGATGATTAATATGGAGACTTCTAAAAAAAGGTACGTTTTCTCGAATGGTCATAATCACACCTCTGTTGTCATCCAATATCATTTTTTCAGTGTCGCACTGTTTAGTACCCAGCAAACGAATTATAGATGAGGTTGAGGTCAAAACAGCCACTGCAAACATTATAAACGAGGAAAGACCGAGGACTTTACGATACGCCTGTTGTAAGTAGACTGGCCATAGCGAACATTGAGAACATCTTTGAAATGTTGTCCATTCATCAGGAAACTTGTTTTGCCGCTTAAGTATACAATACCAAGCAAATAAGAATGGATGAAATAAAATCCAGTAGCAAAGTTGATGCACATAATAATCTAATGGTCTAATAGCACGAAGGACCGACCAGAAGAATGACATTGTCGATATTATACATCTATTGATAGATATTGGTGATGCTGGTGATAATGCCGGTTGGATAGTATCGTATTCTTCAGGCGTATCATCAACTAGCGAAAAGTCTTCAACTCTCTCTTCAAAAAGTTCATCAATTTCTTCTTCTGGTATGTCACTATTGAAATCATCTTCTTCATATAGCTGTTGAGCATCAGCCATGACAAAAACTTGTTATTTGATCAATGGTAATCAAGCTGAACGAAAAAGCAATGAAAAAGAAAGCTAAAATACTGCTGCTGTTGGTGATATACCGAAATTTTCGACATTCTATCGTTGATGAAATAATGGTCAGAAATAATGTCAACATTGTTGAACAATAAAAATCTTATGCTACCCATTTTGATATTGTTTAAACTGCTGCATTAAAAAGGCTTACTTCATTTTTATTATTGCTGATGTGCGCTGATTTTTATACCTAAAGATGTTGTACACCTGCTGGATTAAGGAGGATGTATGTTGACTCAAATCATCCAGCTTACTTTCCAGATTATTGATTGTCTACAGTTCCCACGATTGAAATCAGTGATTGCTAAAACTCAGTGCATATAGTTACTTTAATCAAATGCCACTATCATTTATGATATGGAACATTAGTCGTTACAAACCTTTCTGAAATTCGTAAAAAGACAATAATTTCACTTAAGAAGGTTTATTAAATGTAAGTACACGTGGTATATTAATGCATATAATACAATTAAGATTATCATTTTTTCGCTTTGAATTTGTACAAAAAGGCTAATAAGCATCCCAAATATAAACACGCAAAGGCACAACTTTTTTTGAACTTAAACATAATATCCAACAAAAAAACCATATTGCTCATAGATTTGCTACACTCTACTAGCAAAAACGACACCATAAATCCAGGAAAAAAGAAGTAATTTCTTCTTATTCGAGAAGAACTGGTCCTTTTACTCGTCCACTCCTCAAGAACCCTCCATTAAGATATCATCTTAATATCCAACAATTATTAGCATCTGCATACATAAAATATACTGTTATCATATAGTAAAACATTTAAACATCTTTAAATAAGATCAAATCCCATCACCTACTTCTTTTATAGATACATAATGTAGAACAATAAAAATAAACCTTTTCGTTCTGCTCAGAAAACAAAACCCAACCACAGTTACTCCGATAAACAATACAATCAACCTACATCCTCCAATGTACAAAAATCCATTATCCCAGCTTTTAAAACTTCATTTGTCATTTTATTTCAAATCACTACAAATATGTCAGCCAGAAACTCCTTCGAATCCAACCAAGAAATGGAACATACACAAAACAATCACTCTCTCCCAACAAATACAGTTAAATTGAGTATCGAAGAACTGACAAAAATAATCGAAAACCTCACCGTTAATACGACGACACGTATTTTCGATCAGCTTTCCGACGTCGTCACTGGAACAGTGATAAATATCCTCCAGCGATGTTAAAACCACGCAGGAAGGAATTTGGCGAAGATATATCGCGTCAATTACAAGCACTGAACAATGTGACCATGTTGGGAATGCTTCCGAACAGCTCAATATTCTGTTCATTCAAAACTCATACCCACCAAAGAAATACTCATCATATCTCTTTCAATAACATTCTAGCAAAAAATGACAGAACACGGTAAGTTACTCAAAATACATGCCTTCTCACATAAATATACTCAGCCAAGCAAACCTCATTTACATCTCATAGGCATAATCGAATTTCAACCAGACAATTACAATTTTCAAGCCGTGTTTGAACAAAACAACTGGGGCTTCACGAGATTGTCCCAAGCAAAGTCTGAACACGTCTGTCAGACACTGACAAAGAAGCTCTAGGAAAAAACTAAGAAAACAATTAAAAAAAAAAAAAACAAAAAAAAAAAAAAACCCAACTCGTCGTTTGCTTTGGTACCAACACATATTTCACGTTGACTAAAACAGAAACAGGTACTACAAGCTCCTTTCATAGCTTGGACCAGCAGCCAAAAAAAATCCGCAAAACATCCTATTTTCGTCCTTCCCAACTTCGAAGGCTACTTTAAAGACAAAGATATTGAATATAAAGTGTACTTATCATGATTAAATATATTGCTAACTCTAATATACCATTCATTCGTTTCCTAGTATTTGGAGGCAACTACGCAGAATAATAAAAAATGAAGAGCAAACACCAGATCAGATTCTGAATAATAAACCCAAAAAAAAAAATCAAAAAAATCAGCATCTTCCCAAATTCACTATAATTTGTACCCAAACACTAAAAGAATTATCAACTTGCATTAGATAGGTTTTTAAGGCGTTTTCACAAATAAATATTAGATAACATTATTAAATTGCTGAGGTGATTGGCAAGCTTTCAACATACCTCTTTTTTTTTTCATATTGCATGTGCTGAAATGTGCAAACCATTTCTACTCAATCAAAACAAATATACTGTGCATCAGTTGATAAAACTGTAACAACGTACAGTAGTAATCGAGACAAAATGAGCTCACCTGAACAAGTAACCTTCTAAAAGCTGCCTACTCCGAGGAGCCGACAGTACCGTCTTCGATACGACGATTTCTCCTGTGAGGGCCAGGTCTTTTCTAGACAGACCAGATGGTATTGACAATGGTAATGGTGGTCTTTGAAGCATTAACATCGCTTTGCCTCAGTACTAGGCAAGTTTGACACAACTTATTAACGTCTTGAGCCATGGACATTCACTTCCTTCGTATCGTCACTCTTGCAGTTGTGAGAAATTGCATAAGGTAGATTACTAAGTTACTTAAATACGTGGTTATAGTCAATCCAGCATACTTACTTTTGACGTGCGAAAATCGTCGATAACGGCAACAAAAGTTAGAAACGTCTATTGCCTCCTCCAGAGCTCTTTATACAATATACCGGTGACTCCTATGGTATGGTTTTGACAACATCCTTCCCATGCATACCTTCACCAAATACAACAGGTGGCATCGATTTTCTGTCTTCATTTTTTAGGCTGCCACTTACTTTTCCATCAGCTTGTTTAAATCTATTATCGAAACCCCGTTAGATTTTATGCACTATGTGTAACTTTTATATTGCAGGGCAGTTCTGACCCAGATTAAGGGGCCAATCAGGAATAAGTATCTCTGAACTAGAAAAGTTCGTTTTTGAAGGTTCATCCCTTCTCTTTTATTGTTTTGTGCCGTTTGACTATTTATACTTACCATTATGACAGCGTCAGTTGCAGATATATTTGAAGACTATGTTGAAAGTAAAAAGTAGAGATTGTAGTTTAAAAAAAGAAAGCCCAGTAAACTTACTTACTTTCATAATGCAGGTCTCCAAAATCTACCTTCAGAAATCGATCAAAACATGCATGAACTGAGAAGCATGGATGAAGAATTTCAACGTATTGTAATTTATGAGCTTTACTTTTCGAAAAAAAAAGGAAAGGATTTTTTGTTTAAGTGTAACGTTCTTTTAACGTATATAGGGTTCAAAGACATTTACAGCAAGCACAGAAGGACTTACGCAAAACTATACAAAACATTGAACAACAACAGTGGTAATACAGCTACCGAAAATAGTAGTAAAAGCAGCTCTTCTTCACCGTCAACAACGTCGCCTTTACTAAATAAAAGTCATAGCAATTTAGCTACAGCAAGGCAACAGATAGAGAAAGATTATTGCTTAGCAGTACAAAAACAGGACCAGAAGATTGAATTGACGAAAAGAATGTATGAATTAGTAAATAAGCATATAGAGCGAATAGATTCACAGATGACGAGAAGTGATTTGGGAGATATAGAATGGATTCGAAGCTCTCCTCCAAAAAATAGTAGAACAAACATTAGTAGTGCTGTCAGTAATAGCCATAATGCAGCCATTACCGCGCCGACGACTCCTAATACAGCGACGGTTGAAACAATACCACACAGATCATCAAATCATCTTACTTATAGCAATAGATCTTTATCAACTATTAAAAAGAAACAATCTCCCCATAGTAGTTCATTTTTCGGAAGGAAGAGGTGACGTACACAAATTTGTTCAAAGCAGAATGTTGAGCAAATAATTTACTCAGTTTTATCTTATATTGTGATTAATAGAACGCATCATTCTTTTCGACCGAATCCGACATTGAATTCCCAATTTTTGTCTGAGATGGATAGTGATCCTTACGAACCGAAATATTGTTATTGTAACCAAGTATCCTACGGAGATATGGTTGCTTGCGATGGAGAGAATGTGAGTACCTTAGCAATTACGATATTCGAAGCATTGCATTATGGCGTACTGAGCTATCTTCAATGCTATTTTATAGTGCGAGAAAGAGTGGTTTCATTATGCTTGTGTAGGCTTAACAGAGCCCCCTATCGGTAAATGGTATTGTGAATATTGCAGTAGTAGTGGAGACAATAAACAGCAATACGAACAACCGGAAGAACAAGATAGATATAAGAAGAAGATAAAGAAAGAACATACCATTTCATATTAGTACATAATACAAGACAAAAAGTAAAATACCCTTTATAGTATGATCAACAGTGGTAAACTGTTATTCTACGCAAAATTAATGTTGAAAAAGGCAATGTATATTTCATGATGTAAGTAATTGTTCATTTGCATGAGCAGTCTATTCTTTTTTATTCGAAGCAGTAGTATCATCATCGGCCGCCTTTCTATTGCCCTTGTCACTCTCATTCTCATCTTCATTGCAAATCTTCTCTTTAATTTTACCAAAAGCATTTTTAAAAAAGCCGCCATCTTTTTTACTTGAGTTGTCAGTACGTTTTTTACTGCTATTATTGTTATCATTCTGTGTTCTATCTGTTGTTGAGGAATCTTTTGCTGTAGTGGCGTGATTGGTTGTCTTAGGAGAAGGCGGTGGTGTATCAGGTTGTTTAACGATAGGTTTCTGTTCTTGTTTTGGTCGATACTCTTCATCGACTAGAGCCGCGTATTCCTGAATGATTTCCTTTTGTCTACCTCTCAAGGATCGAGGGAATTCCACTTTAAGCGTAACAATCTGGTCTCCACGTACGTGGCTGTGTAATTTCTGAATACCGCGTCCTCTCAAAGCGATATTATCGCCAGGTTGAGCTCCGGAGGGTATCTTAACATCCACATCGCCGTCGATGGTAGGAATACGGACACGTCCACCCAACATTGCCTTATAGAAAGGAACTCTGGCATCCACAAAAATGTCAGCATCCTGTCGACGGAATATGTTCGAAGCTTGCACATTGAGAACCACAAACAAATCCCCATTTGGCCCTTGTCCCTCGATGGGAGCATCCCCTTCGCCAGATATGCGAATGCGTGAATTATGATCAACACCTGGTGGCACTTTAACCTGGACGGTTTTACGTTCTTTGACTTTTCCCATACTATTACATGTATGACAGCCAGCGCCGGGCGGAATAGAAGATCCTACACCTCCACACGAACGGCAGGTCGTTTGCATATGGAATCCTCCCATGCTGATAGTTTGCACACCGGTACCATGACACACGCCACAAGTAGCTCGCTTCTTACCTGCGCCCAATCCTGTACCTCGACATGAGCTGCAGTTGGTAACTTTGTTAATCTGCACAAATTTTGTAGCGCCTTTCACAGCTTCCATGAATGATAGAGTCAACGGCACTTGTATATCCTCGCCTTGAGATGGGTGGAATGGGTTACCACCTGCTGCTGATCCTGCTGCAGCTCCTCCAAACCCACCTCCGAAGAACTGATTGAAAATATCATTTGGATCAAATCCACCAGGAAATCCATTGCTGCCTCCACCAAAACCGCCATAAGGGTTTCCTCCAGCCCCTCCCATGCCACCACTCGGATCAAATCCATGCCCGAATTGGTCGTATTGCTGTCGTTTCTGATCGTCAGATAGTATTTCATATGCTTCTTGAATTTGTACAAACTTTTCCCGTGCATCTTTATCCTTATTTGTATCTGGGTGGTATTTTTTAGCGAGCTAACGATTAATTTATAAGTAAGAGTTAGTTCTGATTGCTTGCATAATGCCAGTGATCATGACTGTCTCGTTACTCCATAATAGGCCTTTTTAATTTCGCTGGCCGACGCAGTTTTTTTAACTCCTAGCACTTCGTAAGGATCCCTTTTTGGTGCTGAAGTAGGTGCTATGTGATATAAAGTCAAATGTTAGTACGGATAATCTTCACTCTGATACATGCCATATTCGCTAGCCCAATGCACTCTTGCAGTTATAGGATATTAAATTATCTCCCCTTTCTCATGGCAGTAAATTCAATTACCTGTTGCATGAATACATCGCTATATCCCAGATAGAAATGAATTATAGTAGTGTTGAATATTAGATATTGACTAAACATATGTATAAAGGAGGCATTTGTTTGATTGATTACCTTTTGCTGGTATTTGTGATGAACGGTATTGCCAATAGTCTTCAGACCGTCTAGTCAAACGTAATAAGTTATTAATAAGAAACAGTATCAAAAAGTAAATACGGTTTGTAAGGAAAGGCCCGTCAAAATGAGCCTGCAATTCCTCATACTAACGTAGATCTAGCACATTACTTTTTCTCAATAAGCTAAAGAACCGTTTTGAGCATAATTTATTAAAGTGATAAGGTTCCCTTTTTAAATTATTACAGAGGGTAAGTTTTATAACGTGTAATGGTGTAGTCATGTAGTCATGCAAATGAATGTGGTGGAAAAAGGGTAAAATGGAAAGAAAATTAATGACAGCTGGGGTGTGCCCAGGGTTACATCCCTTTAAAATTTTCTGGATCAGGTATTTTTTTTTCTAGAATGGATTAGAAAACAATGGGAAAAACACAGCAACATTTCACCAATTTCAGTGTTCCTTTTTTAGTTGATGCCATCTGTGGAAGTAACACCTCTGGTAAGTCTGTTGTTTTCCTGGGGAGTATGATCTTCGTCTGGTTCAGAATCCTCCTCATCCAGCTCCGTTGTTAAAGGCTGAAGGTCTTCAAATTCGTAACCATTACTATTTGTGTTCATAGGTCGTCTGCTAGTGAGGGGTGAACGTGATAATTGCGGCGATCGCTTTTTCTGATAAATAAACATAACACTAGCCACACTCAAAATAGCCACCGAACCCAAAATAGCATAAATAACTGTTAGATAGCGATGCTCGTCCTCTTTTTGTGAGGCATCAACAGATGATGAAGTGTCTGTCTCTGATGCTACGTCCGAGGACGTACTAGCTATTATTGTTGTGGTAGTTATTGAACCGCTAGTGTATGTTTTACCAGGTTTAATACGTGTAGGTCGGGAAGGTGGCGTATCATCCATTGATGTGGTTGCAGGCGGCGAAGTAGAGATAGAAGTTGTATCCGGTATATCATGCTCTTTATCGTCGTGTAATCCTTCATTTGAATGAATAGGTTCACCCACAAAAGCTGGATCCTGTTCACCATAGAGTGTTAGTGTCCAATTTAACATATGACCTTTTGTTTCAGGGTTAGCCACATCGTAAACCATTAACGTCCAATTTCCTATTGGGTTTTCTTCCCTGCAAAAAGAGTTTTATGTTACTCGGAGATTGTCATACATCAACTACATTGACCCATCGTCTTTCTTCTTACCAGTGCTTTACAGACATAAACTTCCAATTTTGCATGCCACTTTTGTCATTATCCAAATGTCTTCTTGTTGCCAGATTGGATACTACTTGATTCGGACTGACTAAATCCACTACTAAATCACCACGTCTATCATGTACAATGTTGACTGTTGCTGTAATATGTTCTAATCGGAGCAGGCCTGCTGCTTGTATCATCTCCTCTGTGACCAAAACTGTATTTTTCAGTGCTTTTCTCGTTTTCAGCCCTGATGAATCTGGTATAGCTCTTTTTTTGAATGGGCTTGGTAATTCAAGCCAAGTCTGTTGGTTGACTAGTATGAAATTTTTAGCTGCTTCTATTAGTCGATAGGCATCTAATTTACCATAGCCGAATTTATGATTGTAGATCCTTCCTGAAGGCAGCATTTTCCAGTCGTCGTCCAAAGTGTTCACAGGCACTGCCGTTTGCACGCATAAATGTTGCAAATCTCTCCAAGTGAGGTCAGGCCTAACCGACAGAACGAGAGCAAATATACCTGCTGCATTGGGTGCGGCTGCGGATGTACCGCCATGACGATCTGAGCAACTGTTTTCACCCACGTCAGTTGTATGAATATAGTTTCCCCCTCCACTAGAATAAGTTACCACAAGCTGAGCCGAGCAGCTTTCCGAATAAGAAGGGTGATCATTATTGTGATCAATGGCTCCTACGGTAATGGTGTAGATACTATTGGTGTAGCCATCAAAGTTACAATTATCTCCTGAAATAGCACCGTTGCCTGTTGCAAACACATAGATTGATCCTTTGCCATCTCTTCCTTTTTCGATACCATTAATGAAAGCGTCGGCTAGAATTCCATTGGGTGCTTCCATTGTCTGTCCGTTATCAGGCGGCCCCCATGAACAAGAAAAAATATGATTCTGTTGATACTCGTAATTAAGCGCAAGAGCTTCGTCAGCGTCCGTTAAATCGCCCGATAAGATACGCACACCGGCTACTTTGGCTTCGTAAGCTATACCCATACCACATACATCGTTGCGAACAGCAGCAATTTGTCCTGCACATCTCGTGCCATGACTATCATCCCAAAGTTTTGGTGTAGGGAGGGATTCATGGTCGTTGAAGTCGTACGAACCCTCGGCAAAGAAATTGTCGGCCAAGTCCTTGCTTTTATAATCTAAACCATCGTCAAGTATAGCTACATTGACGCCTTTGCCAGTAATTCCTTGTTTCCATACACCGGTGACATTGATATCATTTCCAGGATTTTCTAAATTAATCTTTTTTTTTTTTATTTTATTCCGAGGAAAGGGAGTTTCATTAGAGTAAAATCAACAACGCTTTAACTTAAGGTTTAAAATCGAGCCTTTACCAAATGCCATTGCTTGGGAAACCATGGATCCTTGATTTTTAGTGCTGTTTGCGCATCTTTTAGTGTTTCGTTAGCGGGTATAATTGGCAGCCTTTTTATACGCTTTTTTAAAATTTGTTTGTCGAGACGGTTAGCTTCCTTCCAAAAGCGAGAGTCGTCTTCATCTCCTCGCTTGCGCAATGACCGTCGTTTCAGTGTCTTAAATTGTTTTACAATAAAATCTTCTTCTTCTTCTTCTTCTTCTTCTTCTTCCATTAGCGAAGCCCGTTTTTCCATTGGGTTATTGCTTTGTTGTTGTTGTGGTGTGCTCATCATAAACCAATGATCTAATTCACCTATTCGACCCTCGAATCGTCCACCTAATCGCTGTATGATGTGTTCTGCACCCATCTGGGTAGGTATATTGAGTGTATAATAACTTCTATTGGCTTCGCGCTTTCCCATATACTTTTTCAGTTGCTGTGCTGTTGTGCTCGTTATGAAGACAGCCGAAGCCATCACTAAGATGGCAAAAGTGGCTAAACTGTGGACAGGAGCCATTATCTATTTAAGGTCTAAGGGTATAAATACAAAGATATGTAGCCTTTAACACTTTGTTATGTGAAAAAGAAAGCTGTATTTTTTCTCGAAAAGAGGAGTATATGAGAGTGTAAGAAAGCAACAACAACAAAAAGAATAAAAAAAAAAACCAAGATCAAATAAGGAAAGAGAGAACAATAAAGTAAAGGAAATACCTGCTCTAAATTAGATTATTTTATTGAAAAATAATAAATTAGTCACAAATCGCAGAGGGGTGGGACATTGGACTGTATTCGTTAGATTAGTCAAGAGCAGCTGCTTCCCGCAAAAGCTGCGAAGAAGATAGGCTCAAGGAAATAACATTAAGTGCCGCACAAAGAACGAATGGAGGACGAAACGGAATGGCACGAAATATCATTCGGAAGAATGATGTCCATATTGCTCAATGGATACTGAAGCATACGGTGAAAAATCGAGTTTTTTCAACCGAAGGTAGTGATGGTGGGGGGATAGTCTCAGAACAGCTTGAATAGTTGGAGGATTAAAGCATATTGAGGGGAAATACACGGACTAGGCCTTCTTGCCATATCTGCCGGTGGGGAGGACAGCCTGTTTTGAAATGTTCAAAGGTATCGGGGTTATTGTTATAGAGTCGACAGGTTGCCAGATAGAACTATCCCTGCGGCTTGTAAGACGGATAGGCATTTTGCGCATAACAAACTTGTCAAGTTCTATTCTAAGACCGATCACAAGGAAGCATTCTCTATCAATTGCTCTGGATTACCAATGAATTTTTGCTTGCTGGACTGCTGACGGTTGGAAAGACATATACGTCAACCAGACCAGAAAAAAGTGCCATTAGCCAATGGGACTTTGAATACAACCGATGAATACAAAGACAATAGTCCTGAAGAAATTTACCAAACTGTGAATCGGTTGAGAAAATGCGTGTCGGTGAAATTGCAAGAGAAAGCTACAGCAGTCAACAGGCCATGAATGAATAACGATATGTAGCAGAGTCTATTTTTGATGGTATCAACGAGAATCGCAGTTCTGATGGTGCTGCGCGAAGCGGTAATACTGATCCAGAAGGTCTTGGTGATGTCCTTCGTTCGCTCCAATCCTCGTTGACACCATTTGGATTGCTGATATGGTAAAGGATTCTTCGAGCCGCGCTTCTTATTTGAAAAACCACTAAAATAACTTTTCCTATATCATTATGTCCTACATAACTTTCTAAGCAGCCATTAAATTTTCAACAAAATCATATTTATGTGATTTACTATCTATAACCAATTCTTATTGACTATTTTAAAATAAGTAATGCTTTTTTATATCAAGGGAGGGCAGAGGTGGATTTTACCATAACTTCGTCCTCACTTCGTCAACAGACGTATTCTGATTGTACCTTTTAGAAAATTAGCACCCAATTGAGGCCATAAGCACTGTAAAAATCAACTTGGCTTTCTTTTTAAACTAATCTTCTGATTGGCTGATCAAATAATGAATACTATTTTTGGGTTTTTAAACACAAAATCATTTGTAATGGTTGGGCAAGAGCCGTGTTGAAACGTTCGATTTCCAATATGAAGTGTTCCATTTGTCTTTCTTCTTCTACTATTCGTACTTTAATTACCTTGCTCTTTTTCTGGTGGATATGGTCTGTCACTACAATTATAACAGCAAGGATCACGCCTCTACTTCTATCGATTCATCGCTATCGCCATCGCGTACTGAATTATCCACGCGTTCATCAACACAATCATATACTTCATCCATTATTAGGAACTATTGCATTGACAATAATCCTTCCTATGACCAAGATTTTCCTTGGTTGTGGAATAAATCGCAAACGTCGTTTAACCAGAGTAGCATCCTTTCCTCAATATCCTCCGATATACATACAATAAGACGATTCAATACAGATGTCATTTCTTCGAACAATATTCATACATTTACCACAAAGTCAATGCAAAAGAAATGGCGTCCATGGACAACACACAAAATATGGTTGATGCTTGCTAATACACTGGTAATAAACTATTAATGAGACGAAACCAAAATATGCATCTCATTTTCAAATTCATTAAAACTCATCTGTTCAAGTCCAATCATCGTTTTTTGCCTTCTCTTTATCATTTTCGACGCGAAATGTAGCTTTTCATCTATGGACTTGCATGCTTCATGCTAGGTATATGTACCTACTGTAAACGTAAGTATGATGGGTCAATTGTTGTAGTAATAACATATCTCAATTGAAAAGGTTTTTTTTTTTTTGTATTTATGTAGTATATCTACGAGCTATTATATTTCTGATCGGGGAAAGAACGCTAGCGAACTGTAAAATCTGTTTCTTTCATACTTCCTTAAGCATTCGAGAATATACACTAAACTTTAAACACATATCAATCTCTTTCTCATTATGTGTAGTAATAACAATCACGGGCTGTATCTGTTTATGTACCTCGCTACTTGGCTATACTGGTATCGTATTACACCATCGTCCTATTTTAGCCATTTATAATCTTTTGCTATGGATATGCTTGGGCTTTATAGCAAGTATCGGCTACTATTCTTATCGTAGAATGAAATGGAACATTGAGGTAAGTTGCTGCTTTTCTAATAGTCATAGCAAAATATGTTAATTTTTAAATAAATTTGCCCACACGTTATCTATTCATACTAGGGCAAGTTATCTTATCAATGGCATTATCAGTTAAGCTCTCAAGATAGGGCTACTATCCAAGCCAATTTGCATTGCTGTGGATACAAAATTTATTCTGATTTCCATGAAACTTCTAACAAGTGCTACCCTCGCACGCTTTATCCTGGCTGCCGATCCAAATATCTGAATCTCATTAAAGGCCTGTTAAAGAACGCCTGGACCATTGCATTTAGCATTGTGCCTGTGCATCTGGCAATATTGATATCGGCTTTACTTTGTTCTAACCATGTAAATAATACGTTTGGAAAAGGATTGCCACCATACTTATATCATGTGAATTACAATGTGGCAATGGCACCCATCAGTTCTGTTGACGTAGCGCACTATGATGACAGTACAACCACAAAGAGCGATTCTTCCATAAGAAGACGTGCTTATTAAATACCTTGATCTTACACACACTATTAAAAAAGTTTATTTACTTATATGACACCTTCCACTTTATTTACATGTTGCTGATTTATTCTACATATACAATGCACATATCAAAGATCATTATGTATACCACAGTTTGGCTTTCCTTTCATTCTTACTGCAATTCAACATTTCTATTTTGACTTTTTACTGAAATAGACCCCAATCTTTGATCTGTAATCCTTCTACAATCGCTTTGATCTCCTGTTTCACTGTAGCGATGTTTGTTACTGAATTACTTTGATTGATCGACTTTTGCTCACTACTTCCTGGAGCTAAAGAGACTGGTGCATTGATAGAAATGACAAAATCGGTGGCTACTTGAGTTAAACGAACAACAGCAAGAAAAATCTCAACTGTATTGCATGCTCCCTCTTCGTTGAATTTGGCTATTTTCTGTTCGCCTTGAAGAATATATATTTCTGTTCTTTCGGATCTTTTATAGTTCAAAAGAAAAGAATCACGAAGAGAAATTAAGTCTCATGAATGACCTGTTTTATACTTGCACTGTAAATCACTTACGAGATTGTTGATGAAACAGATTCTGGTTGGAGTTTTTCAATTGATATAACAGTTGCATCTGTGGCTTCATTATCTTCAGCCAGTTGTTGGAAATGAAATCTAAAGAGTTCAGTTGGTATCATCCATAATACGAGTCCTTTCCTTTTTTGCTCAACACGTTACTTTGGAATTTCATTTTTATGCGCGTCCACTTCCTCCAATAATTCGAAAATCAGACTCTGTTGTGTATTCATGTCAACAAAAACTTCTTGATTATCAGGAATCTGTCTAAACTGACTTGCCAAATCCCCATTCACGTAAAGTTTTTATAGGTTAGGCAATTTCAAACATTCAAGAGAGAAAACTTTTTGCATAAAAACAAACCTAGCATCAACAAAAGTCTTTGGCACGGGCGCCACAATGGCTCCTCCAAACAATGCTGCGTTATTCATGACTTGAACCGCCTTTTTGTACAGAAATCGCGAAAGAAACAACTATTTGAAAGCTTAAAAATCATTTGAACTTAGCGACGGTCACGGCGGGCTTGTAACTTTTTTCCATTTACGACCCTTTTCCAAATTTGGGTTTGCTTCCCCACCCCCGAATAATAAATGCCTTCTGTCCCTGTTTTTCTACGTTTCAACCTAATCACGCATTAAGATGTCCCAAGCTGTTGGAAATGTAAGAAACAACCAAACTAATCTGTTTATTTTTGTGCTACATCTTATATAAGTTTATATAATAATAGACCGCACTTGCTTATGCTCGAGCATGGCACGTTGTAGATGCGAAACAAAGAGTATTGGGACGCTTAGCTACGAATATCGCAACAACCTTAATGGGAAAGCATAAACCGATCTATGATCCTGCTTGTTAGTACAGTCAAGTGAATAGTTTGTTTTAATCTCAAATATCATTAAAATGTGTTGTACTTCTTTCTTTTTGCGTACTAAAAAATGCGTATATAGCTGATTGTGGCGATTATGTGGTCGTCATCAATGCTAAAGATATCTTAGTGTCAGGAAAGAAATATGATCAAAAATTATACCGACATCACACCATGTATCCTGGCGGCTTAAAAGAGATTACATTTAAAGATTTGCAAGCAAAAGATCCTACAGAGGTAGGTATACCTGAACAATATTGACATAAATTTGTATGAAACTATTGATTGACTATTACTCAATACGCCTACATTTAGCCTATTCGTAAAGCAGTTTCTGGTATGCTACCTAAAAACAGGCTCCGTAAAGTGCGCTTAGAACGATTGAAGATTTTTGAAGGAAATGATCATCCATATAAAGATAACATCATTGTACAGCATGGTTTGGAGGAGAGCAGAAAAGTGTCTCAGCAATAGAAACCAGAAATGATATCCTTGAATGTCACCAAAAGTTCAGTTGAAAATGTACATAAAATCAACATTTCGGTCTATTATGTTCGAATGTATAACTTAACTAATTATTTCTATAAACTATCTTTGCCAACAAAACAAAATCTTGAAAAGTGAGTTATTTCATTCGCACATACGGATGTATATACTAATTGCTGCTGGTAATGGGATGAAGTTAGACAGCGTTATGGTATATTGATTCGGTTCTCTGTTACCAATGAAATGCGTGCTTAATTGAAGTTTCTTTTGATGTATAATTTGAAGCTCTAAGGATTCATTTTGAGAGAATTAAAGTCGAAGAATAAAAAAGGCAGAATGCAATAAAGAATATGAGCAAGAACATTTCAATCAGATTCTTCAATATGTAAAACCGTCAATTAACCAAACATCCTAAAATGGTTGTCAGTATCCGTTGAATGATGTACTCTTAAACAGGTCACATTGACTCATAAATGTTTGAAGAACCTTCCAATATTCCTCTTCTTTGCAAAATTATGAAGAAGCAAAGTGTTCTGAGTATTATACATGACTACTGTAGTATGTTATCTCCTTGACCGTACGCCTCAATGATCGTGGTGAAATTTTTCCGGAAAACAATATCAATTTTATAGAAGTGTTATTGTCAACCGCTTTTCAAAAATGTACACTCAAACGGGTAGGTTTGTGCCCTTGTTATTAGTTTAAGTACGTTTCATTATAGCACTCAGCGATTATAGTACCTTATTGAAGTTAGATTTAACGTAATATCATCAAATTAGTAAAGATACCATCAGTTATTCTTTCGAAATATGGTAATTGTGTGAACAGATAGTGCTATATCCAGTTAAGCAAGATTTATTTTACCAAAGGAACTATAGACGATAGTATCTGCCATTATCTTATGAATGTATCTTCGAGGTTGATGCTCCATTCCTCAAACTTTCAATAAGATCATCTTTACGATAAACAAATCCTTGACCGAGTACATATTCTATTTTGTGCACTTGTCTAAAATGCGCAAGACAGTCTTGCAAATTATCGTAAAGGGTTACATCACATTCCTCACACGATGGTAATATATTATGGAATAAGTTGGCGTTCGTAAGTAAAGTATTAACCATAGGTAATAAGTTTGACATATGAGCTGCCTGTAAGTGCTCGCGGTAGGTAGTACTATTATAACCTGTGGTAAGGCAGAAACGGCATTGTATTTCGGGTATACTTTTTTCAAACTTGTAATCATTGTAAGAAGTGACAGTACTGTTACGTTTTCTGGAAAGAGATTTATCAGTTCTAGTCTTGGTTTTTGGTGCGCGTGACGATGTCACAATACTATGCTCAACTTCAAGGTGAGTTGTATATTCATTCATAGTCGTAAAGCTTTGTTGACAATTGTCACAAAACAGAATTGCAGAATTACTTGCATCCGTAACGTCATTATTACTATTGCTGCTCGTGTTATCTGCGTTTATAGCTGATCGAAATAAGTCTGGTGCGACTTGATGAACTTGTTCCATGTGCTCGCTATAATCAAGTCGATTAAAAAAAGGTTGAGCGCAGAGCTGGCATCGATCATATGGGTTTACTATTGCACTTGATGTGCTAGTATTATTGGCAATAATCTTAGTAGCTTTAGACTCAAATCTCTTTGATCTTCTTGCGGATACGGTCGCTGGCATTGCTTGTTCATGCACTTTGCTCATGTGTGTTTGGTATCCTTTTTTATAATGATAAGTTTTACCGCATCGATCACATCTATAAATTGTTTGCGCCTTGACTTCCCGAGTCTTTTGCTTTTTAGGTTTACGCTTGTTATTCGTAACGTCAGTAACTTCGTTGTATTGTGAACTGTTGATAGACTTTGTCCTCAAATGTTGCGGTGAAATTTCCGTTGATGTACTTGATTGCCTGGTATCAGCTTTCCGACCTCGTCCTCTCACAAATGCTTGTTGTTCCGTATCAGAATCCTCATATTCAGAATAAAGCTCATCTTCTAAAAAAGTCGTGGAAAATCAATTCCATATTCCAAAGATTTTTGGTCAATTTACCAAGCGGTGAAAGTAGCATAGGTGATTACCTTCATCGGTTTCTCCATCTATCTCAATGTCATTGTCGTGAGTAACTTGTAAATTTTTCGCCATTTCTTCGACTGAAGGTTTCTCTGAGGGTTCCATCTTTATGGCTGGTAGCGAGGTTGCAGCAGCATTCTCTTCGTACGATGCTGTAATTACAGCTCCTTCTGGCAGTGTCTCTGTGATTTCTGAATCTTCCTTACTCTGTGCTAAAATTGATTGCTTTAATATCGCCTCTTCCTTCTTCGTGTCTGGTTCGTCTTTGATACAACTTTCGTTCATTATTGAATTTTTTGTTGTTAGAAAAAAAAAATGGAAGAAGAGAAATGAAAGCTGTTGAATTTACGCCTTTTTCCCCTTTCTGTGAAAGAAACGGAAATCGAAACCTTACTTGGTAATTGTGTGGAAACCATTTGCATTTAAAACGTCCCCCTTAAACCCAACTTCTTTTGTATCAGATTTTTCGACACAATTGTGCTTCAGTCATTGTCCATCAGTATTGTAGATTTATTACCATAAACAAAGCAAATCTAATCATCAATGTCTGGTAATAATGCTCGTATCAACATTTTCCCTACGCGAATGTAAACCGTCATTCTTTGCAGCCGATAAACCATACAATTTTCAGAAGTAACTCTTTGTAACGAACTCTACTATTACCGTAATGTATAGGGCGTTAACAAACATGAAGCTGAAGTTAAAAGGTGCTCAAACGGGTCATTCACTTTTAAAGCGTAAATCAGAAGCTTTGACAAAGCGCTTCCGAGGCATTACAGTGAAGATTGACGAAGTAGGTTCAGTCTTGCTTCTTGACACAATTGTGATGAAGCATATTTACAGTTTTCAATAAGCCGTTACTAATGTAAAATTCAGTTGAAACGCACAATGGGCCAAGTGATGCAGCAAGCCTCTTTCTCTCTTGCTCAGGTCCAATACTTTACGGGAGATATAAGGTTCGTTTTTTTCTTTTTTTTTTGCTGCTATTTCAAAAATTAAACAAGAAACCTAACCGAGGAAGGTCTTAATACTCCTGTGTAATAGTTATCAAATCCAAGAGGCTTCAAAGACAGCTCAACTACGTGTCCGGGCTAAGCAAGAGAATGTCTCCGGAGTTATGCTTCCTGCTTTTGAAATGTATAATGAAGGTGGAAATGGTGAGTTGTTAGGATATAAGATTACTGATTTATATACACTGTATTGATGATTGAGTTACTATTTCAACCATGAGCAAAGCATTTGAATTTACCGGCCTGGGTCGCGGTGGTCAACAGGTACAGAAAGCTAAAGAAGTCTATACTAAGGCAGTAGAGACATTAGTAGAACTTGCCAGTTTGCAGGTAATGTCCACATGACTAAAGTATGTTTAAATATAAAGTATTATGGCACTAAGACAAATGTTGTTCTTTGTATACAAAAGACTGCATTCGTCATTTTAGATGAAGTCATCAAAGCAACAAATCGCCGTGTCAATGCTATTGAGCATGTTATTATTCCACGTTATGAAAATACCATTAAATATATCATTTCTGAGTTAGATGAACAAGACAGAGAGGAATTCTTTAGGTAAATGCAAACAAAAACCCTCCAATAGAGCCGTATTATCGCCATTCGCCAACCAATTACTGATAATGGTTAATAGATTGAAAAAAGTGCAAAGTAAGAAAAAAGAACGTGCTGCTGTTGAAGATGCCATTAGAGCTCGAAATGCTATGGAAGCTGACAGAAACGGTCATGAAGGTAATATACGAAATGAAGAGTCAGATACTCTCTTGCAAGAGCAAAAGACCTTATCTAATCATTTTTTTGCATTGTTTTCAGCTCCTATTCTTCAAGCTGCTGAAGAAACGGGCCAACTTAACGTATTGGACCATGAAGATGAGGATATTATTTTTTAATTGATGGGAAGATGACATATACACGCTTATGTATCCAGATTGTTATAAAAAGTCTAAATGGCTAAAAGGAAAGCCCTTGAATTTTTAAAAACGCATGTACAATATTGACTGCCTGTCGAGCAATACTTTATCTGTATGTATGTAATTTTTCAGGATTTAAGGATTAGGATATTAATTATCGTAGTGTGATTACTGAGAGATTATTACATGAAATTTCAAACATTAAATGGTGACAGAATTAAAGAAAAAATCGAACATCATGTGGAACGTTGCATCAATTCCGATAACTTCTTTCCTATTAATAGTTAATGAGTATTATTGTATTTTTACTAAGGCATTCCTGACGGACTACTTATTAACGTTCTGTGTGGATTGGCAGTAGAATAAAATGGATAATCACCGTCCTTTCCGGCAGTTTGCTGCATAGGTGGCCTACTATTGATATAGTCATCTTCATCCTCGTCATCGAAATCATCTTGAGGTTGGAATATCTCCCGGTCTGCTTCAGATCTAAGTCTCCTTCTACGAATGAGGAAAAAGGCTAAAACACCTACAAGGGCGAGACCAACAACGCCTCCTACAACACCGCCTGCTATAGCACCTGTATTGGTTTTAGAGCCAGACGATTCAATAAATGTTGTAGTAGTGGGGCTTTGTACTGAGGAAGATGAAGTCATGCTCGAATTAGACATCGATGTATCTGTTGACGAAGCTAATGTAGGTTCTTCCGTAGGTAGCATATCGGTCACGGTGCTGCTGCTCGTATTATCAGTAGATGTGGGTTCGGTAGGGTAGACATCTGTTATGGTGGTTACAGGACTCGTAGCATTGGGATCAAACGTTATACTTGTTGGATTCGCACCGTTATCAACATCAGTTATTGTTGGTTCTGACCAAGGGCCATCCGTAGTTGTTTCTAGGGCAGAATGAGTAAAGTATTCTTCATGTATCCAATTTTTTATTTTAGATACTTACCAGGATTCGAGACTTCATCATTAGAAGTAGATGGAGTATTGCTATCATTGTCTCCTTCATTTATATTGCTGGTATCAACAGCTGTGCCACTACTATCGTCATTTTCGCCGCTGCCATCGCTCATAATGCTACCTTCGCTGTCATCAGTATCCGCATCATTATCCACGGTATCATCAATGTTATCTATAAAGTAAAATGTCCGCTTAATTACAATAACTTCTGATACAGATCTGCAAAGCTTTAAACTATTTAGCTTACCACTGCCGCTGTCATCCTCTTGAGCTTTTATGGCTGCGCTCCATAAAGCAAAAGTAGTTACAAAGTAGAGAAACTGGGAACATAGGCGCTTCTTCAGGAGTAACATATTCTTAGTAGTGGATTTAAATAAGCAAATATATGGAAAGAAGAGGAAGAACAAGGGCAAATTTGTGTTATCGCACGTTGTCAATAAACGAGGAAACCCAAAAAAATTGTCCGTGTGCAACATAAAATAGTAGAGGATCAAAAGGTTCTTAATCAATTCGAATAAAAAAGTTCGGCTCAGGTTCCATACACCATTGCGAGAAGTTCGTTGAAACAAAAAAGCATTTTATTCTTGCTCACTAACCAGCACGACACAGTTTCAGCCATGATATATCGAGCAGCTTCCTGTAAATTTGTGTTGGGAAAACCTTGCATGATATGAGACACCAAATATGAACATTAAACAGGGGATCTGCTGCTATTTTATTCATTTTTTACAATTGTTTAACTCAACTTAATGCGGGGAAAGTGCCATTGAATCAATTAATCTATTATTACAGTTGTATAGGAGCCGCTCGCAAGGCACCAACGCATTCTCTCTATAAAGACTTTTGGCAAAGATGTATAATATGTAAGATTATTTTACGCAACATAAGTTTGGTTTTATGTGTACAAATTTTCCCTAGCATTGCCCTCATAGATTGTGCTATCGTCTTCAATATATACTGATTTTTTTTATTTTCACACTTCAGCAACAAGCTTCTCCACGTTTGTCGTGTAATAATTGCCTAAGCTTCAGCCAAAATAAACAAAATATGGGTTTGGTTACATGGTTTGCAATTGTCATTTATTGTATTGAAAAAATAAATGCTCTGAAGCGCCAAGAAAATGTTTATAGATCCAGAGAAGATTTCTCGATGTGACGTTCATTTTTATATAGTAAAGTATCCACATATTTATTTACAAAGTGACAAGTGGCTCGAACATTATTTAGCAAAGAACATGGATCTTGTCGAGGCTTGGAATATGTATAGTAGCTTTTAGAAAACTTTCAGTTGCTGTTTGGAGGATATCTTTTTCATTTAGAAGAATTCTGTCTTATTGAGTGGTTCTGGAAAATCCTCCAAGTCTCTGAGCTTCTCATGCATGTTTGTACGACGTAATCTTGTAGCATAAGCACTGATCACAGAGGCAAAGTAAAACTGAATTTGATAACATCAGATTGTGTTAAATTTTTTGTGGCTGAGGTTTCTTCGTTACTCCTTGTATGAAAGTACTTTACCTGAATGAAGTTGAACAAGAAAACAATGATTCCATACGATATCATAAAGTTTCGATAGTAAACAGTACAGGTGTCCAAACTCTCCTCTGGATAAGCAGCACAGGCTTCGATAATCTCAGTTCGCTTCGTAACGAAAACAATAACGGTAATCACACTTAGTAGAAACTGTATTAGAGACATGGTCCAGTAACTAATTTTAAATATAGCAATCATTTTCCTTTGTTGCTGTTGAATTATGGAGATATGAGTATTCTCTGAACCATCATCTAAAGCCAAAACCTATTGACTTACGACGATGCTTCCAATAACACCGAGTATAGAAGCAAGTGCAAATATGATTGAAATAGCAATTGATGCGTAATAAATCCCGTTGATTATGCTCATATTGAGTTCGATACCATTATAAGTTACATCTATAAGGTAGAAAGATGACAATCAAGCAATCAATATACGTGCAAATGGTTTCTCTCTTAATGATCAGAAAAAAACAACAGATTAGTACTTGAATAAGGCTTGGTCAAAAACAATGACACCGTACACGCTAAATAGATCATCTATGCAAACAAAAGGCACACTGTCTCGTTAAACAATAAGTATTCTCTTATCTTGAACCTCTCCAGCATCCTTACAGTGGAAATCAAAGCAATAATCATTACACCAGCTCTACATAGCCAAAATGCACATTTTTAATTTATTGAATTGGCGGAAGGAAGGATTGCAATTCGCTGTTATGAATACCTGGCTGGAATGCAACGGCAGCATTTATATTGTCCCATTTTAAATAGTTTAGTATTTGAAGGATTATTGTTATGAAAATGTAGGAAAGCAGAAGAAAGGTCAATGGCGATTCAGGCTTTCTTATAAAGATTTATAGCAAACAGAAAATTAGCATATTTTACCTTCATGGCTTTATCAATTATTCTTTTTTCTCCAGCCCGATTTGTGTTACAGCAAGTACAACGGGATTCGATAAAATATCGTTGACCTAGAGGGCTTTTACAGACTTCTATATCCAGGAACATAGATATCTTAAGCCTTCAAAATACCGCTCTCGGCCTTACAATTTATTGCCTTCGAAAAAACGAACGTGGATTCAACTGGTGTTCTGTCAGAGTTTTCATCATAACAGCACCCAACGAATAAAGTCTTCAACATTATTACGAACTTTACCAGTTGCTGTTTGGCATCTAAACATTTTTGTTAGTTTTGTCAAAGGAGCATTGAAGAGTGTCAACATATTTGTGCTTTCTGATGATGAAAATAAAGCAATGCCATTTGAAAAGAGCTATTTTTAATTTGAAGATGTTCGTGTGGCTTCATAATGTTCAACTTAGATGGAAGTGTGGGACTCTGATGGGCCATCTCAAGTTGTGATTCTGTTGAAGACTATTGAGCTTATCTTACCTTGTAGATGCTGCATTTGTGATTCTCAAGTTGATATAATAAGGGCTTGGATCGTCACGAACTGCCGCAATATGTTTTAAAAGTCTCAATTATTCGATTGCTTTAGTAAGTTTGATAACCGGAAGCACTACAAATGACTGAGACACATCCGACAACTCATCTCTGCGAGGTTCAATGTGCCTGAATAGCTCTGACACACCCATTACTTCGAGTAACTCTCATCAAAATCGTTTAGTCGACTTAGATGTTTCAGATAACGATCATAAGTTTTGCTGACCTATCGAAACTTTAATGGTGAGTTTGTGAATTGGCAAAAACGAGCCACAATCTTCGAAGCGCTTAAGGTTATTTTCACAACTGCCTGCATTGAACTTCTGTGTAACAGAGCAAATCTCATGTAAATGAATCTAAGCAGATTTCTTAAGTTATTCTAATAAATTGAAATTAGCGTCAATATCTCAACATGGAGTTTGCATTTTCCTGCTTCCGTATGTATTCGCTGCTGCTGCCATTAATTACTAGCGAAAGGTTTCTTTAAAATAGAACAATCAAAACTCATGGCTCGCGACTATGCTTATGTGTAATATCCCTTCTTGTTTGATTACTTTTTTTTTTTTTTCTTTTGTGTGCGTGTGTGTTTGTAGGGCTGGGTGAGTGGAGGGATTCAACTAAATCTTTGGTTATAACTCTCTTTTACGGCTCATATCACGAATCACTTTGATTCACTGCTTTTGAAATGCTCCTAAGAAAGTTCGAAAGTGCTTTAAGATCACGACCTAAAGCAAGCATTCAAACACAGGTTTGATCTGATTCATACTGTTTTTATAAATGATATTTTACAAATCCCCAAATTCTTGACATTTAGAACTTGGGGTTTGGCTTAAAACTTTTCTTTTTGACAAAGGGAAGTTGGGATAGTGGGTTAAAGAATGAAAGATACAATTGGTCCAAACATTGATCAAGTAAGCTTGAATTTGGGGAACAATGATCAGTAGTTAATAAAAAATACATAAACTAATAGTGATATAGGCAGTAATGTATCCTTACTGTTACGTTGAAAGTCAACCATTAATCTTAATCATATTAATGGCTTAAAACTACCCTTAAGGCCTTGATTATGAATTGATAAATTCAATTCTATTCTAGGTTTTTTGACGTGAATAAGATACGGTAAGAATCTATTATTGATCGCATCGACGGGCTGCTATTTTTAGAAGGGCGGCGTATCGTTTATGTAGATTAACAAATGCGCAAATTATAGCTGATGTATCATTGATCTCTTTGGTTTTATTTTTCGCCCAGTCTACCGTAGGAAATTATTTTGTCAAGCGCGTTGGCAAAATGTATTCAATGTCATCAATAGCAACTTAGAACAATCTCGAAGCAAAATTGAGCGTTTGTCTTTCATAACCGTCGAGTGTTTTTGTTAAACACGATGTAAATATATAGACTCCCTTCACTTCTCGAGGATTCATTTTCTGTTTCTTATAAGTCCGTACTATGACGTTCAAAGTATGTATTTGGTGCTTATAGTACTCACACAGGTTCATCAGTCCAATGTATTCAATGAAAATAATGGCGGCACGATCAATGATTCAAAATTGCCAGTGTAGTACTTACTTCTTCTTCATTGGCTACAATTACGCGGCAAATAACAAAGTAAGGAACAAAAAAAAAGAAACGCAAAACTTTTTAGTTGCTAAGATTTGTTCGGGCTCTAATATCTTGTTAATGCGACGGGAAGAGCAATTACAGAAGTGATGGGGAAAAGACAACATGGATCCTCATCCTTTTGCTCTCCAAAAACTACAGTTGATACGTCAGCCAAATCTGTAAAATCGAAATACTTCTCTATCGAATCTTATTTCTCCTCAACAATTGCAAACAAACGTTTGAAAAGTAAGAGCAGCAGCAACTCGGCAACCAATGAAGCAATTGCAAACGGCCAAGATTTGGAAACTGAGGAGGCTGTCAATGATAAAGGGAAGCAGGAACAATGTCCGATTTGCCACGCTTTCATTTTAACAGAGTCGATGTCGTTCGAAGTGCATGTTAATTACTGCCTCGATCAGCAACAAACTCAAACACAGGAACAAAAGCAGCAGCTGTCACAGGAGCCTGAAAAAATACAGCTGCAACAGCAATACTGCGATACCAAAGAAGTATTAACGGAACGTCAGAATTGTTTTACAGTATCTAGCAATAATGTTGACGAACAAGCTTCTTTTGAGTACGGGGGTCAATCTAAAGAATTGGACGAATCAACAGAAGTATCATTTTCAGGATTGGTTCAAAAGTTTTCCTATAGGAATTGCAAAGGCACTGAAATGTGCCTTCCAGAAAAGCAACAAAAAGATGGAGAGGAAAAAGAAGGGGATGTTAGAAACAATTCAACAACCTCAACTATTTCTAAAGATACAGAGGTGAACGGCACCTTTAAGCAGTTAGACCCTACTTCATGGAAAAAAGCCTTCTCCTCTAATACATCATCATCAACAGCAACAGTGCTTCGACCATTAGACATTAACGTGAACAATAACATCCTATTGAAGGGGAAAGCCTCAGTCAATAAAAAGAACAAGATATGCCCCTTTTACAAATGGGTCAAAGGTATAGAATAACGGCTTGTTTAATGATGAAAGATTCAGCTAATATTGTTTTGTTATTGTGTACCAAAATAGATACACGATTTGTTGTAGATGCTTTCAATTATGGCGCCATTCCTAATTGTGATGGTTATTTTTTATCCCACTACCATTCGGATCACTTTGTTGGCCTCACTTCAAAATGGTCTCATGGTCCAATTTATTGCTCCAAAGTGACAGCCAATCTTGTGAGACAAGAGCTTCGTGTTGATCCACGTTATATACATCCTTTGCCTATGAATCAGCTTTATCCTATACCTACTCTCAATAAATCACAAAGAACAGCAGCACCAGCAACAGTAGAAGTAGCACTTATCGATGCTAATCATTGTCCAGGTTCAGTACTTTTTCTATTTGTTATCGACAAGAAAATCAGACATTTGCATACAGGTGATTTTCGAGCAGCGCCAAAGATGTGCCTGCATCCATTACTTCGCCAGCCTGAAAACCCACCGATTGGCAATCTATATTTGGATACAACATATCTAGACCCAAAATATGCCTTCCCTGCGCAAGAAGAATGTATACAGGCAGTGTGTAATGCAGTCTTGGCGGAAATCAATGGCTTTGCAGAAAGTGATAAGCCTTCTGATCCTCCTCCGTCTATGCTGGATAAGTGGATTAGGCGACCATTGTTGAGTAAGACGAACAATAACAATAAAGGAGCTCAATTAAAGCCAGTTATGAAACAAGAACAACACATAAACCATGAAGATCTCATGACCAATAATAATGCATTTGAATTGATGATGTCAAAAAGCAAGGCAAAGAATGGTAAAACGTTATTTGTTGTTGGGACCTATACCATTGGAAAGGAAAGAGTCTTTATCCGTAAGTAGAAGGACAAAAATACAAATGACCAATTATACAAAAAGAAAAAGTAATCTTAAACGGTCAAATTTCGTTTTCCCTCGAACTTCAAAGATATTGCGAGGCTGCTAAAATGTAAAGTATATGCACCATCAAAGAAAAAATGCATTTTATTATGCCAGGAAGACGAAGAATTGAAAACAATGCTGACGAATGATCCGACAGAAGCACAAGTTCATGTTGTGTCACTAAGAGATATAAGAGCCGATGTAAGTTATATCAAATATATACAATATTCATTATTCAACCACAAATACCAGTTTTTACTATCCTAGCTTACTCATTATACCTGCTGTGTACCATATAGACCATGTTTGCTTATTTGCATCAATATGAATCTTATTTCAACCGCCTGGTTGCATTTAAACCTACAGGCTGGGCCTTTAAGTCAACCGAATCACAGACACTTGACATGAAATTGGCCCCTTTATGTGATATCATCTTACCACCACCTGATCGAAATCTGATTCTCTTACCCCAGTATTCTTCCAAAAAGGATAGTGGCAAAGTTAAGATTTACAGTGTACCTTATTCGGAACACTCGAGTTTTCGAGAATTGGCGTCCTTTATTGCAAGCCTGGATATCAGGAACATTATACCTACTGTAAATAACCATAATCATGAATCAATGCGTGTCTACTTGGATAAATGGCAAGAAGAAAAGAGAGCTAAAAGGATTGAAGTAGTAGCGTACCCTAATGAGGACCACTGGTAATGAACGGCTTTTCACATTGCAAATTGGCCCGTGCTTTCCTATATATTTATACTACACTGTTCCCATAACAATCAAATAAAATCGCCTCGATGTTCATAGTAATGCAATAAAATGCACCCAATAAGCTCTTCTTATAGATCTACTAGTAAACATGGCAGTGGTAGTGTGTTCATTTATTGTTCTTTTAAAGTTGGTTTGATTGTTTAGATTCGGTGACGATAGAATACCTAAATTTTTCCCTTACCTTTGTTCCTATTGAGTTTCACAAAACAATTAAAAACAGAAAGACGCTTTTTTTCTCGTTTGTATTTGTATAAATGTGTATACACACACAACATGAAAATAACCTTTTTTTTTTCCCTTCCTTCGCCCCTTTTTTCAACTTTTCTTTGTGTGTATTTAAAATAGACATATTTTATCTGGTTTTTTTCTCTATTCTTTTTATCTCTGTTCTATTTTATTTTTTTCTTAATATATAACAACTTAAAACCGACATGTATTCACCGGATCAACAAGCAGAATATGCTGATCATTTTAATCAAAGGCAACAACAACAACATTCACAACAGGATATGTCTCATACAACCGTAGCAGCAGTGCCGGTGATAAACCCTAATAGTAGCCGAACGCCAAATCGAATGTTTAGCCCAACTTCATACCAACCACAGCAACAACACCATCATCAACCACATCAATTTCATCAAAGACAAAGCTCGTATGGTACAGTAGCTTCTGCTATTGCCATGAGCTCACCTCGACAGCATCGTACAGGTGGCCTTGCCGCTGCTGCCGCCGCTTATGCTGACAGTAATAACATTAATCAACAGAATTGGTTTGGAACAAGTTTTGATTCTACTTCATCTTTTGGTCAGTCTCCACCTCATATCTTCACAACAACTAGTGCATCATCAGGCGGAAGAGGTGCAACTGCAGGCGCGGATTTGATTGTTTCCCCTTCCACATCCTCAACACATCTTGATCACACTAGTTTTGCTGCTGCTGCTGCCGCAGCGGCGCATGCAGCAGTATCAGCAAGTGTTAGTGGTAGTAGTAATAATAACCCTAACAGCATTACAGAAGATGAAGAAGCTCAGCAGCAAAGAAACTTGCAAGAAATGTTCGAAAAGAGACGTCGACGAAGAGAATCTCATAATGCTGTCGAAAGGCGCCGAAGGGATAATATAAATGAGCGTATTCATGGTAATATATAATGTATAGTTTCACACATGAGTTATTTTATTTGAGAGGAGCTGTGAGCTCTAATGTGCACAAACATTTACCATAGAACTATGCACACTACTACCTGAAAGACTGTTGGATACAGCCCCTACAAGCTCAAATGTTATGTCAGTTGCTAGCGGCCAAGTGGGTGCTAATGGTAGAGCAATCAACAAAGGCACAATTTTGAAGCTGTCTGTTGACTACATAAAGGAATTACGTGACGAATTGCATCGATGTGAGAATAGAATTCAGGAATTGGAACATATTGTCGAAAGCACCAAAAGAGACGAATTAGTCTATAATAATCATTCGAACAATATTAACAACAGTGTTAACAATAAACTAACTCAACAACATCAATTGGAATTTAACAACCGTAATAACAACAATAGTAATATGAAAAATCTACAGCAACAACAACAAGACACTGGTAACCATAATAATAGTGGTGGTGGTGGCGGTGGTGGCGGACATCAAAGGGTAGGCTCAATACAATTCAGACAGCAATTTGATAAAATGCAAATTACAACAAACATGAAGAACGAACCTCTTTGAAACGCACATATTTTAGCATAAAATTATATCACTTCATTCAACCCGTTAATTTTGTTCTCCGTAATGCAGATATAATTATAGTCATATACATTCCTATACATACAATCTGAATGACATTAAATTGGTTCTTTGTTAAGATTCGAATCCAGGTTAGTGCGCCCAAATTGCTTTTTTCACGCGTTTTTATGGAGAAGATTAGAAGGTTGAATGGTAACCTAGGTTTTGGGGCAATAGTAGGCATCGGTTATTAATAAGTCAACAATAGTTAGTTTGGGTTTTTCTTCAAAACAATATCCCCTACTGCTGCATAATAGTGAATCTCTATGGAAGAAAAAAAAAGATACAAAGTACTGAAGAAGCGATGTAATCTCTTAAATCCGAACCAAATTATTGAGAAGTTGATCTTTTCGCGGAAAGCTTAAGTACGAATATTTGGCAGGAGATATCGCTGGTTTGCTTACGATAAAATAACAGGAGATGAAAGCGTTTCTCTCCAACTTATTGTTCCTTGCGAAGACACTTTTTCTTTGTTTTTTTTTTTTTTTTTTTTTTTTTTTTTTTTTTGTGGAATTCAAAGACATGAACTTCATTATACGTCGAACAGCAATTTTCCGTTGCATCATCATAATCTGAAAATTGATAGGAATAATGCTATATTATCGAATTATTGCTTTGGATGCTTTTAACATGTTATCATTGTTACTAACTGGTGCATCCTCTCTTTCAAAAAAACCTTCGGCTATCCATATAAAGATATTGACGTATTCTATGGATTAATATATTGTCGATGCCTACAGACAAAATAGCGCAATAACCCAGATTAAACGACTTCTTTGTAAAGTATGAGCTATATCCTTTTTCTTAATTTCTCTTACTTTTGGGTCGTAGCCGTACTTGTTCCAATTTTCATCTTTTATAACTTTTGATCAGACATCATTCTAACTTCTAGAGAAGCCAAAGCTCATTAGAATAGAAAAATAAGGAGAAAACCAAAGCATTTCATTGTTTTCTCTATATAACAAGTGCGCGTATCTATTCATATTAGGAACAACAGAGGATGGTTTAGCATATTTCTTGATGCACTCATCCCCAGCAAAGAAACAAAAAAAAAGCAGCGGGCTACACTGAAGACAGTTATGAACGAATGGTGCTACATCAAAAAGGAAGCTGGAAAAGAGAGGAGGAAATAAGATAGGCGAGTACTATATTGCTTGGGTAAAATTATACGAGTATTGTTCACCTTGATACTTTTTTCTTTTTTATAATAAATGTCAGGTTAAGATCGAACCGACGAGGCAAACTCTATAAATGATTTTCAAATAGACAAAGACTGTTAGTCTTGCGTTGTTTTTGGCGAAGGAATGTCAACGCTGCTAAAAATAAGTCGATAAATGCAACCTCATAGGGTGTTCAAGGTTCACCAGAACTGTACAACAGAAATTGCCGTAGCGAGAATTTGACTTTTCATCTTCCTCGCATATCACTGGGCTTGCAAATTCAGGTCAGCAGCAAATCATTTTTGTTACCGCAGCATCTGACAGGAACAGCCTTATCCAAAAAGGAATATAAAATGAATGTGAATTATATTCTTTCTTCCCTTTTGTTTTTTTCAATTCACCAAAAGTTAAAGTAATATCTGAACAGTAGCTTATCATGACTGTATGTATAAAATTTATTATGCATATGCTGCGGCTTGCAATGATCGAAAATGGGAAATCAAATTATGGGCAACACATATTGAACAGGGCACTTTGCTCCATTGATCTTTATAAAGTCGAAGATCGTGCTATTGAGTGACCGATCTTTTATATTGGGTGTTCACATCCGTAGGAAGTTTTTTGACATTTCCTAGAATTGTTGGATCTTTCCCTTTGTGATTGAATGATGTGTTTAAGCACTCGTTTTTTCCTTTAATTACATTGCGTAGCTGCGGCTTTGTTATTCTTAATGACTGTGAGCTAAATTTATGTCTTTTTTTTTGTAGTTGGCTATCGATTTGTTAAACCCCACTATTGAACTTGAAAAACGCTCTCATAAACTCAAAAGGCTCGTGCAATCCCCTGATTCCTATTTTATGGACGTCAAATGCCTTGCTTGTTTTAATATTAGTACTGCTTTCAGTCATGCCCAAACGGTAGTTTTATGTTCTGCTTGTGGTACAGTTCTTTGTCAACCCACTGGTGGCCGCGCACGTTTAAGTGATGGTAAGCAGCAAAACAAGCATCATTGTTTAGATTTTTGAAATTTGATACTTATATCGATTATAATTCGTATAGGTTGTTTCTTTCGTAGAAAAGCCAATTAGATACCAACAGTTTTTAAACCCACCAATTCATAAAAGCTTCAGCCATTGCTAGATCTGTATAAATAGTCTGCTGCGTTTCATATCCCCCTAGGCATTTCTCTGTATATGTACACTGTGTGTATTAGCCATTTATCAAAATAAAATTTGACTCTGAACTGTATTGATAAATAAATTTAAACCACCTCAATTTTAGAAAGATAGTTGTCTTTACTTTGTTTTTAGTTGCACGGAAATTGACCTACGCTGAACTTCAGTGTAGCGAGATGTGTTCCATGTTATCTGAACTTTTAAAATGAACTTTGAAAGACTTTTAGATAATTTCATTAGAGTCCTGTACTGTGGCATGAGATTCGTATTTTCAAAAACCGTCTTTGCTTCCTCAAAAAATCACGTTGCAAAGGATTCTTGATATGCAAGATATTATTGGAAGATTAGACGGTTGCTCAAAGGGAACTTGCTGTTGAGACGGCTGCCATTCATTCTGATACTTTAAAGACTATCGTCTAAATTTTCCCATTGCTGGTAGAAAAGTTAAGGAGAAAGACAATCGCAACAAGAAAACACTGGGTGCGCCAGCTACAGTGATGCAGTCGGGCATTTATGGTAATATTTTGACAGGTTCTGAAGATGTCGTTTTTCTATATGAAGAAAGCTACTGTGAATCTCGGCTTTTACCAAAACATTACCTTTTCCTTCGAACAAAGTTTTAAAAAAGGATATGAAATACCCTCTAGGGTAAAATACCGGAGTTGATCCATAAGTATTTTGCTGGGATCATCATTTCTAAAGGGTCCTATTCTGTGGTAATTCAATACAATTACAAGGTTTCTCGTTCGGGAAACAAGTTATGAGTGTCCTTTATTTATCCTTTTTTTTTTCTTTACTAATTTTAACCGCGCAAATCCTTTACAGAGCTATAATTGCGTGTTCTTCCGGTCATACTAGTAGTAGGATAAGAAGTAGTACGATAGTACGGTTGATTATAGTAATAGGAAGGAATAGCATTAGTAGCTGCTGTAGATGGTATTAATTCTGGAGGTAGCCTATTATTATTTCCATAGTAATCGTATGGCTGTAGCAGCTGCTGCTGATAAGCATGAAGAGAATAATATGGATTAACAAGGTGAGGGTCATTGTATGGTAAATGCGGCGGCCGAAACTGTTGTTGTGCTTGCATTGAAAAAATTGAGGGGTCTACCATCATACTATTATTGACAGTAGGCGGAAGACCGTAATTAAAAGGCAATACAGGAACAGCACTACGCTGTACCGTGCTGTTAGTGTTGTTATAATTAGTGATTTGCATCATCATTTGGTTCAAAACTGCCGCTGCTGCCAACTGTTGCTGTTGTTTTTGATGCAATTGCTGCTGTAAGATGGCTGACTGTTGTAGTGCTGGTAGTTGCTGTTGTTGGTCCAACATAAGCATCATAGCCAATGCTTGTTGTTGCGCCTGTGCTTGTGCTTGTGCCTGGACTTGTTGTTCATAAGGCGCCATGGGAATTGCTGGCTGATTGTTGTACGCTAACGGATGTCCTCCAGTTGATTGTAACTGCTTATTATGAAGTTGTTGATGTTGTGCAGCAGTTTGAGATAATTGATGCTGTTGTGCTGCTATCTGAGATGGAGGAGGCATAGCAGAGTGAGCTTCTGCAGATGTTGTTCCTACTGTCATTGACTTTGAAGGCCCACCAGGAAGCAATGGCGCCGAAGCAGACGCAGCTCCTACTGAAGCAGAAGGCATCGGATGTGGCATTTGCTGTGGTAAGATAGACCTCTGCTGTGAATGGAGCGCCGATGGATCCGTGATAGCTGGTGTAAAGACATTGCCGTATTTTGAAGATGAGGAGATAGGTGGTGGACCTAATCCTAATCGATACATTAAATGATCTAGAATGCCTCCTCCACCTCCACTAGCACGTTGATAATGGGACGCTGTATATGGTGCTCTGACAATATTTGTCAGTTGCTGATGTGACATGGAGGCAGGAACTGCTAAATTTTTTGATTGGGGCTCAGCTACAATGAGTTGCTGTTGTGGAACTGATGCTGTTGTTCCTGTTAAGATAGGGGGCGCTGTTGATGTTACTGTCACAGGTGCTTGAACTAAATCATTCTGAGGAGCTTTAGAGGCACTTTTGGTTTCAGCAGGCAGTGTTTCGGCTGGATTACTAGCAATCTCAGCTGTTGAAGAAACTTGTGGAGAAACGGCAGCGGACTCTTCACCTGCCATGAAAAAGATAAGAAAAGGAAAGTTGAATGAAAGGGAAAGACGGTTAAAAAGTCCTGAGGTGCATCTATTGCCACAAAAGGCTGCAAAAAGACTTAACTATGCGATTAAAGTGACGGTATTTTCTGTCTTCTTCATCCGGATGTACCGAAAACAATAAACATACAATAAGGCAAAAATGATTTTCGTAGTGGTCTGGTGATCAAAAGTTTATGTAATCACAATGGCTTATTGTATGACAGGTTTTTATCCCCACTTTAAGGGGTTTCCTAAAAAATCCAAAATTTAAACTTCTTCTAGATTAAATTTCCTCTGCTTTTAACACTTTTTTTTTTTTTTTTAATTAAACTTCGACGCAAAGAGAAGCTGTTTTCTCTGTTTAAAGATGCCCTTTGGATTTTACCATGATGTAGTTGTTTGTATAGCAAGAAGTGCCCTTTGGTCCTTCTTCTCTGACATTCAGCTCGAAGATGTCGAGAACGTACCTCCGGCATCGCAACCTGTCATTATGTAAGTAACCATTTCATGCAAATATGAAATATTGCGTTATTGATGTTTGCATGTGTCCGCTATTGGATGATTTTAAGTCGAATTCTTATCCTTTTATAGAGCTGCTACTCATCATAATATGATTATTGATCCTGCTGTTCTTTCAGTTACCTACCCTAAACAACGTCGTTTACATTATTGGGCAAAAGATACCATGTTTAAAAATCCATATGCTGCAAAATTCCTCAGCAATTGTGGTGTAGTACCAGTAGATAGAACAACCAAAAACAATAAGTTACTGTATGCTTCTACATTTCAGGTTTTGAAATTGGGGGAAGCAGTAGCCGTCTTTCCGGAGGGGACAAGTCATACATTGCCAAAGCTAGGATTATTCAAAGACGGCACTAGCTTTGTAAGTTTGAGCCATTGTGAAATCATGCAGATTGATGCTGATTTGTCCATCTATTTACAACGTAGGCCGCTCTAGAATATGCTAAGATATGTCATGAAGAAGGTCGTGCAGACTATGCACCTATTTTGCCTGTAGGCATAGTGTATCCAGAAAAGTCAAAATACCGAAGTATTGTCATTGTAAAGTAAGTTGGAAAGCAATATTTTTTTCACTTTTTCTTACTACGACAGACACTACCTTAAAAGGGACTGAGAACACTTCATTAATCAGTTCATGGTGACCTAACTTTGATACAACTATGTAGATATGGAAAACCAATATCAGTTGAGCCTTTCTTATCGTTATACTTACAAGATCCGAAAAGTGCAGCCAAACAACTAACCAAAACACTAGAGAAATCGATGGAAAAACTGACAGTCAATGCACCTGATTGGGAGAGCAGATATGCCGCTGATATGGCACGAGGGGTACTCTTTCCTGACAAATACAAATCGATGACGGAATATATACCTATTACTCAAAACCTGATTGATGCGTTCGTCACACTCGGTGAACATAACACTGAAATTGCGAAATTGAGAAATAGTTTAGTGGCCTATAAATTAGAGCTCGCAGATCTCTTATTGAAAGATACGCAAATTGCCAAATACAGTGAGAAGGATATCACAGCAATTTCTACCACTTTGCAATTACTGCAACGCACCATCCTTAGCTTAATCGACTTGCCTTTGTTCTTACCGGGTTTGATAGGTCACATGCCCCTTTATGTAGCTGGCTATCTTGCGGGTCACTTTGAAATCTACGAAGAAGTCCGTGCTCAGAACAAGATTTTTCTCGGTATGGCATTAGTACCTGTCATCTACATCGTGGCATTTTTATGGGGATGGCACGCTTTATTTAATGGTACCTTTTTCGGGTTCTTCCAGGCGTTGGCTACGTTGGGTATTTTTGTTTGGTATCATGTTACATCAATTGATGAACGGTATGATAATTTCAAAGACTTACTGGGACGTTGGCGTTTGTTTGATGCCGTCGTTCTTGGTAGAGGCATGTGGAAGCGCAAGGAACGCATATTAGGTTTACAAAAGCTGAGAACGGAAAATGTTAGACAATTACGCAATATGATCCTGGAGCATCATTCAACAAATGAACATATTGAAGTGATATGGTCTGCTTTACGGCAACATGCTTTGGACATGGTGACGTATAGACCAAAGAAAAGCTCTTTGATAAAACAATATGAGTGGATATTGAAGCGCCAATAGAAGTTGTTAATTTCTATCTCTCTTTTATAAACAATGTCTATTTGGGCAAACTGTTATATGCTTATATACAATCTATATCAACCTGGACAACATTCTGTAATTTAACCATATTTTATTTCGTTTTATTTCAGGGCAAAGCTGCATATCAATAGTCTGTGGTTTAGATGATACAGAGCACCGTTAACAGGGAATAAACGACAAACATACTATGTGCATAAAATGCTTATACTGAAACAATTACTCAAAATGTTGTATAGCACATTAAGCTCGTTTGAAAGAAAAGTAAAGAAATAAAAAAATAAATTGAATTTGTCTGTCAGTTTCTGTGATGCTGGTAACCCACTGGAAATACAGTGGGACCAGCAAGGAAACGATCAGAAGCCCTATTTAAGTTGTGATGGGTTGAGTTTTTTTTTTTTTTTTTTTTTTTTTTGCAGGTCTTTTCGATGGGGTGTGTGTGTTAATGATGATATAGAATTTATTGTCTCGAAATATACTACATGCAAACTTTATACGCTTATAGAAGCAGTGAAAGGTGACAACTTCGTTCTCGCGGACTGAGTCCACTCGTTATGTAATCGCCTTCATTGTATAAGTAACGAACTTATTAAATGGTCCTTCCATTAAGATAAGAAGCGACTAATTCTTGTCATTGCTTTGCAGCCTAAATTAATGTTAGGTATATATAAAGAATGAATCATAAATAAGAAGGAAATGTTGACTTACAGAACAAACCAAAGCTGAGAAAAAAGCAGGCATATGATGTTAAGGGAGTGGCTGATTCAGATCATATCAATGACAACAGCGGTATGTAAGTGGACATACTATCATAGGAAACTAAATTTGTCACTGGCATACGTTATGCAATTTACAGAGCCTTGAATTTATTTAAAAGATACTGTAGCTAATTTACAATTGACAACCATATTTATACTAATCTGCGCAATGCATTTCAGGCACTCAACAGAAAGCATGTCTAACTCTCTAATGAAGTTTAAATATAAATAAAATTCCCCAGGATTGAAGGAAGTATCCGTATGGTGATTGATCATGCTCAATAACAATGAATGTGCTAATCAATCAATCAGGAATAATTAATCTATTTGGTATTGTGGTTAAATGAAAGTTCAACTTTTACTACGCTGTGAAGCGCCAGGCAGACAACGATTATCATTATCAATAAAATAGGAAAATTCGTAATATACTAGGAGAAAAGCGGGATAATGACTCAATGAATGACGTTTACAGCAGAAGTAATTGCATTAGTATTGGTATCAGATGTAATGTTGTATTTCGCATTAGTCTCCGATTTTGCGGTTGTTGTTCTCTCTAAATCATATCGAAAAGCAAGAGCCTTGATCTGATTAATCCATACTGTTGTTATGTCGGGGGACGATTCTAATTGACAATATTCTCTATAAGCCCCTTTTGCAGTATCTATGTCATCATTCATCAGCGCTGTATGAATAACTGCATAGTAATTTCTGACCAGTAACGGAGACGATTTATCGCGCAAAGGTGATTCCCATATTTTCCTCAAGCTGGTATAATTAGAGTGTTGATAAGCACCCCATAACATCACATCAAAAGTCAATTTATCTGGCTTTGCGATAGGATGCTTTTCCATCTCTTTAAACACAACGTTGGCCATTGGGAACCATGTTCTTGACGCTGTAAAATTTGTCAATAGAGCATTGTAATGATATGCACTAAATTTAACGTGGCGCTCTGTCAATAGCTCGTTCCACATTCTCCAAGCTCCTTCTGGTTTCCGTAAATGGTAGTAGCAAATAAATAACGTGGTAATCGCCTTATCGTCAAGCCAACGTAAATCCTTCAGCTGCTGGTATATGCCATCGATTCTTTCTGCGTGTTGTATAATAGCATCATCAAAAGGTTTTTGCACTTGTAAACAATCTTGGATAATAGCTGCAGCATCTAATGCATAAGCTTCTGCTGTGAGTGTCAAAGCGGCAACGTCCATCGAGATACCATTTTTAGTGATGCCTTCTAACAAATCAATAGCGATGCGCCGATTTTTATTAGATGATGACCCACGATGAGTAAACCTTGACGAATATTGCTGTTGCAAGAAAACACCAGCAAGAATAGTGTAAATAACAATGTCAGGCTCAATCTTTCTGTTAAGCATAGCACGGTATGTTTCATAAACTTTATCATAGTTAGCTGCTTCTGCGTAGCCCTGAATAAGAGGTGCATAATTGATAGCCGACGGTTTTAATTGATGCTTTTCAGACATCAACTGTAGCATCTGTTCAGCAGTTTTCAGCTCGCCCTTTTTTGCATAGCCATAGATGAGATGTGAAAAGACGTAGGCATTAGGTTTAATATTATCCTCGTTCATGGTCTTGAAGATCCGTTCTGCTTTTTCCATATCGCCCAAGTAGGCAGCGTTACGAATTCTAAGGGCATAGGTATAAATATCAGGTTTCAAATTAGAGGTATCAAGGAAGGCGATCATATTATCTAATTTATCACCCAATCCTTTCGTTGTTAATGTTGTTTTTGATTTGTAAAATTGACCTGAGGCTTGTAAAATGGTGTTATAGGTACGTGTTGATAGATGATGTCCGTCGTTGTATATAATTTGCTCTAGCAAATCTCCAAAACCATCGACCGAGCGAAAAATGTCCTCATTAGAAGATATCTTAAATCGTGATAGTTGAATATTTCTCGAAACTTCGTCGAAAACAACGCTGTTATTAGCGGCTAACTCACGCAGATAGGGTTGTATCCGACCTTCTTCGTGTGGATACTTAAGCGAGCAGTCTAATAGGATGTTATATATGTAAATGTTACAAGGAATGCCCTTATATCGCATTACATCCATATATTTGAGGCATTCTTTAACATTTCCTTTCTTAGCATAATAGTGGATAAAGTCGGCATAGATAACGGTGTTTGGATCGTAATTAGCTGCAACCATCGCATCATACGTCTTGAAAGCATTATTAGGGTCATCTTTGTCCAGGTAATACTTTATAAGTGTTGCAAACGTATATTCGTTAGGTTCAATCGATACAGCTGTTGACGACGTTATTGCAGAGCTTTGTTGTGTATCGCTATGGCCGCTGCTACTGCTACTGCTGCTTCCACAGCCGCAGTTAGAGCAATTACCGCATCCTTCTTTTCTTTTCGGAAACTTCACGCTTTGTAATAGTGTTTCAATTTTTGCTTCGTCTTTCGCAGCCGTCAACCCTTTCAGAAGCAGATTGACTGTAAGTGTATCTGGTTTGTGTCCTAGTCGTAACATAGCCTCATACACGTTATAGAGTGATTTGGTTGTAATGGCTACATCTGCAGGATAATGCTGTCTTGCATACTGCTCTATACGTTCTGACAAACCTTGTAATACGCTATGAAAACTACGAGTATCTATTCGAAAACCTGACTGTACCATTTCATCAATCCACATTCTCGCGATTTTTGCATCTTTAGTTGATAAACAATCTTTCAAAAATCCCCGCAATAATATCTGATATGTCGTTTTATCAGGACTCAAATGACGACTGAGAGTACAGGAAGCCAGTATCTTTTGTGCTCCTGGCAAATCATTTAATTTAATTTTTGCTGCTAGCAACAGATTGTAGGTTGACATATTCGGCGACAAGCATTTTTTTCGTATCATTTCGTTTTCCACAAGAGTGAGCATTTTGCTGAAATAACGTTGGCATGTCAATTTATCCACGTATTTGAATTGGCTTAAATAGACGGCTAATAGCTGATTATAGAGCCCAGTTGTCAGGTTCTGACTACTTGTTGTATCGAGATAGAAATAGATATTCCGATATATAGCTTCTACACGGTGCATATGTCCCAGTTTGCCATACATTTCGAATAACATGCTCAGCTCTATCTCATCTAGATAAATATCTTTCCTCCGACTGATAACATTTGATAATACATCTAAACGTGTGGTATACAATTTTTGCAAATCATGATATTTTACAGTGAGCCGTCGTTGTAAATTCAGATCGACCAATTTATATAGTGCGTCTAATAGTAAATGGAGGGTGGAATTTGGTATTGTTGTTTTAATTAATTCGCTAGCTGAAAGAGTATCCACATGCTTCCAAGCATTTTCATAATCATCATTCCGTAAGCAAGAGTCTGCTTTGTGAATAATTACTGAGCAAGAAGCAGGTATTGATACGTCCTCATTCTTATATTTGTACTCTAGGTAGTTGGGTGATTTTTTCTTTCCTTTCAAGTGAGATAATTGCTGTTGTTCAAGCTGATCTATTTCAGACAATAATTCTGTCGTTTATAAAAAGTACAAATGAAAGGTAAATATATTGGTAAGTCGGCAGATCTACTTTTAAACTATTAAATAACCCACTTTTCGGTGATCTTGCAACATGGGCAAAATTGTTTACGTGAGCTTGTCTGATCTGACAGGCGTTGATGGCATAAGCTAAATAGAGAGATCTCCACTGCTGTAAAATACGTCTACTATTTACATAACGCTTAATTTCAGAATGCAGGTGCTGGCACCGCATATAACTCATGACTCTATGTATATGGTACAAATGTGAAGTAAAACTGTATCGATGGTGGCCCGTAATATTGTGTGAGTAGTTGCTCAACCCTTAACTGAAAGAGAAAAGTATCTAATTGGACAAGGCCTACAATTCAGCAGGAAAAAACCCAGTTCAGGCATAAAAAAACTGAACAATGTTTGGAAGGCCCCAGCATTTATCATTGTTGAATTCTCATTGGCTCCCGCGAACAAGTTCGGCATGCTAATTTTTTCAGGGCAAATGCTGTGAGCATGGTTTTACAAAGAGATTGCTCACTAAATATGAAAGGTCAAAAGCTATAGGTGATGCCTGGCTTAGCTTTTGCCTCAGCAGTGATAAGGGGAAATTAGTTAACATTGGCGGCTTTTGTAAACGGTTCATTGATCAACGAAGTCATTTGCGTACATTTCACACCTTCGTATCCCCCTTCTTTATACTATTTGGTATAGAGTAAAAAAGAAACTGCAAAAAAAGGATATAAATGCAACACCGGCGCTTCTATCAATATGATAGTATGTCAATATTTACTTAGATAAAACTTCTTCATTCTAAAGAGATACCCAGTAGAGGAATCCGTCAGCCATATTTATGTTTGAAGTTTTACACCTTCATTATTTGATATTATTTGCAAGTTTAGCTGCCTCCAATCTTCTAGAAACAAAGAATTCATTGCATTCATCACAGAACTGAACTAAGAAGTCTGTATAATGGGAGTAGAACTATAAAATCGCCTGTAAACTTCGAGTTCCCTCATAGCAGTTTTAACTTGAAGCATTACCGTATACATTACCTTAATACCTTCAACAAGATTAATCCTTATCTCTTTAAATTTGTCAAAGGCGGATAACAAGTTTCCTATAGCTTCTGTTCGTTTAATTAAAGTCTCATTTTTTGCTGTACAATCTGTGAGTTGTGTAAACAGTTTTTTGATCGTGTTGCCTACTTCTAATTGCTCAGTATTTAGTTCTGCAAACTCTTTATCAAATGCAATATATATTGATAATTGTTGCTCTACTTCTGTTTTAAAGTCCTCGGCCCTTAAAACGATTGCTGAACTCTCATTCTTCGTTTTGTCATGGAACGATTTAAGAAGTAAAGGCAATATATCATCTGTTTCTGTGTGTTTATCCATTTTTACTAATAGACCCGCACCTACATTGGACAGCTCTTCCAACATTTGCATATTTTCGCGGATCTTTTTAATTGTACTCTCAATGAGCTCGAGACTTATATCATCTATTAAAAGGACGGGCAAATTCTGCTGTATTTCTGATACTGGTTTAGAAAGCATTGCAATCGCCTTACTCCAATTGTTCATCTTTGCTTCAACAATAAGGTCTGCTCTTTGTGCTTCTTTGATTATATCATTATATTGAGTACCAGTTGTTAATAATCGTCTACTGGATGGGCAAAGGCCTGTTTGCTTCCATACTAAAGTCATTTTTTTTTCGATTTTAAATTGAATCGGGTGAGCTGTCCAATCGATACTCTGGCCCCGAGAGAGTTCACTTACATTTTCCCCATGTTTTCATAAGTCTTGCATTCTCTTCGATCTCCATTTCAAGTGCATTGAATCCTTTTTCCAACAACTTGGAAATTTTAGCAGACATTGATTTGACTTTTTGCAGCATATCGAATAATGCTTGTATACCGCCTTCATGCTGCACCTCTTCCGCATATTGCACAAGCTTATAGGGTACAGAATCTATAATATCTACACTATAAGGTAAATTGAGGTCTTCCAGTAACCTTTACGTAAATGTATATATTACAATCAATATTTGCCCAAGATTAGCCCTATTATTATAATAAATGTGATTATTGGAGTTGCTTATCTACCTTTGGTAATTCTCACTGAAATCTCTGCTTTTTGATTTAATAATGTCTTCAATCAATTTTGTTTTCTCATTCTTGTACTCAGTTGCTGCTTGATGAACTGCCAATGGTATAAACTGATTAAAGAGAGGACGTTTGATGAAAAGTTTATCGTTTGGTCGATCAGGCAAACTAAGCCAATAATCTGAGTGGTGCATAAAGGCAGGTACTACCGGTTTCACCATTTCCGATCGAAGAATAGGTGATAACTGCTCGATCTCAAGTACAGGCATTTTATATTTTGAACTATTGTCTCTTTCAGCCCGAACTAAATCATGTTGAATCGTTTGCTGTATTGCTGAAACTGTACTTTTAAGTTTGTCGAATACAGAAGCAGTTGCGTCATCCTCGTTTAAAAAATTACAAGCCTCCATTGCATAGGTTTGTGCTAGTTTAAGCCTTGTTATCTCCTCTCCATACCGGCCTGATAGGAGTGACTCGCTCGCTTTGTAGGATTGAGCAACGGCATTGAAGTGTTTGTGTTTTACCTTAGCATAGAGTTTCCAAGAGCTAGGAATGTAAGTACTGTTTTCTGATTGAGAAAAAAATTCACCATAGAGATCGGAGACTTTGATTGCCAAGCGAGCTAATGCCCCAAGCTTTACATCTGTTATCACAGCTTTTTTCCACGCACATTCATGTGCCTGAGCCATCATTAAATTCATCATAATGTTCAATATTGAGAAATCAGAAGGAGCTTCATCTGCAAAATCTTTCATTAAATCCGTATCTATTATGTGTAAACAACCTGCTGCATTCTGGTTTTATGGAAATCGTTATTCATAATGATTTTATTTAATTATAAAGTCTGATATGATTTTGTTTACCTGGAAACTCTGGCAAGCTTTTCGGACACTCTCTACTGTTTCAAGGTTTTCTGATGTAGCTAGTTGGCTATATATGCCTGCAATTCTGTATGATACGCACGCTTTTTCATATCTTAAATTGTCTAGAACGTCTATGCGGGCAGAATAAATACATGAGTTTCTTTTAGTTATTATTGGCTACGTGATTGTTGTGCCTGGATTTTTATTTTGTGGTACCTGACTTCTCCTGAGCTCCGAAGATCGAGAACCAGCCAATCTTCAAACCCAGCTTTTCGTTTTCGAAAGGGGGGTTTTTCTTCTTCAATTAACGACGTATTTTTGCATTAAGATGTCCTATATCTTACCTTCAAAGGAAAACGAGATTCCAAGAATGTTAATTGATTCAAATATCTGTAAAAGCAATTGTGTAAGCCATGAGCTAGTTATGTATTGAGCTTTCTTGTGAGTTTTATACAGTCATTTTGCGCTTAAAGCTCGCCTTACATGCGATGGTCTTCTAAAGCCAACGGGGCGTCACTTGGTTGTGTTATCAACGACCTCTGCCGCAACTGATCCAAAAGCTGACAATCCTCTTCGTATGATTTTTTCGTATCACCATAAGTGATAGTGATATAGTTAGTTAAAGCCGGGGCCCACCTAAGCAAATCGGGTATCTTCAAAGGTAAAGTAAGGAAGTCAGTTTGCGAAATGCTCATTAAATCGTTTTCCTATTTGTCGTTGTTGAGATAAGTTGGAGAATGAAAAAGAAATAATGCACTTTTGCACAAAGGAAGTAATGATAAAAAGAGATTTTGATTGAGGCCAAAAGGGAAGAAAGAGGACTGCTTTAGTTATGTCACAATTGAAATAGCTGTTACAGAAAGTTGGGGCGTACACCTGTCGCGCTGTGTGTGTGTAACGACAATCGCCATGCAAGGTCTAATGCTTGCCTTGCAGTTAGCAATGAAGGCATTTATGAAATTGGTTACTTTATGTATGGGCCAGGTATTTGTTTGTTTCAATATACATCGGCAGTAGTATTTTATTCTATTACACTTAGGTCGCTTTAAACAGAATATTCTCACACTTGAGGTTCATCTACATTGCAAGTTATGACAGAACATCTTTTATATTGAGGAGGAAGGATTCGAACGTCTGGAGGCTTTTGTGAGCTTATTATCATTTCGAAAAGTAGCTGCTCGAGTTTACTGAACTTACATAGAATGGTTGATAAACTCGAAGTTCATGGTCAAGCAACTCTATAATTTTCTTTCATTGCCAAACAACGCTTAAAAAGCATGCTTGACAATTTTTTAGTGTAACTTTTGCTGTAGAGTAAACCATTCTTTCCATTGAAAAATATATCCGCACCATCAAAAAACGTTGCCTTTGACCCCATATTTTACTTAAACAAAAATGCTTTTCTCGTATTGTGAAAGAGAGAATAAGGCAAAACGTATTTATACCTCTGCTCTTAAGAAACTCTCGAACCTTCAATATTGTTGTTTTTTTCATGTTCCCCGGCCTGAACCATTGAAAATGAAAATTGCCAATGATATACAACCTTCCATCGGCTTTGCTTTTCTTAGTTTCACTGATAAACATCGGTTTACCCATGACACGTTTAAAATTTCGGCAAAAGAAGCTACTCCAAACTTGTGAAATAGAACTGTTGCTCTTTGAAAGACTATCCCAGCTGCTTCATCTACTTAAAATAACTTAGCATGCAACTTGTATGGTGCTTAAAAAAAGCATCAGCATGTTCATCGGTCTCCAAAATAGCCTCTAATGTTGTAGGATTACTATAAAGCATGCCATAAACTACTAGTTACTTTAGTGATGCCTGTTTATCCACATAAATCTCGTCTATGGAAAAATCTTACATATAAATATCTTTTATAGCGATTAAATTCATCTTGACAATGTATCAAAACTAAGAAAGCATTAATTAATACTGTCCACTAACGTTTATCAATATTTAAAATTTGCATTTCAATTTTTTGTCATTATTAGCAAAACATTGTAAGATCTCAAGCGTAGTATCATCTTTCCACGTTCAAATTCGCTATTATGATACCAGTATTGATTGCGAATAGCTTTTTATAAGTGTATTAAATAGGCAGCTCAAAAGTCGGAATTATGGCTATTAGTCTGTGCCATATACTCTTGCATCTCCCGGGCGTATCGAGCCTTATCGAGATCTGCCTTTTGTTTCCAAGGCGAACGCTCTTCTGGCGACATGGCATGCCATGTCTGCGATATGGACTTGCTAATAGGTCCCACAGTGGAGCCAGGGAATTTCAATGACACCTCCGTGTAAACGGATGCCAAGTAAAATAAATAAGCAGACATCGGATGCTTTGGTGCAAGCGGGTGCTTTGTTTTCTTTTTTTTACGGCCTCGGGGATCTTTTTGATGATTAGTCATTTTTTTGATTCTTTTTGATGCGGAACTATTGATACACTCAGCACATTTGGTTAGACAGTGTATGTTGGCTGACGCTGGTGCTACTGCTCCTTGATATGCTGTTTGCTTATCGGTATCAATGGTAGCGTTGTTGACTGTGAGTAGATGTTTCTGAAGACAACAGCTGTGGTTCTTTTTTTTTCTGCCGTACTTTGTAAGCCGTTTAGCTTCAGCAAGTTCTGCTTTAGATCGTCGATTGTATGCTAAATTAGGATATTTCTCGCGGAGTGCTTGCTTTAACATTGAAGCTTCATTCACGTAAAGCTGTCGTTCTTCCTACGTTATAAACCCCGTGCGATATAACATGGCGCTACTAATGAGTGACAAATTAAAATTATGTTTTTCAATGTTATATAGCAAACCTACGCTCAACAGGGCTTTCCATGTTTCGCCTATTTCTTTGCTTATCTCAGCTACTGACATTTTAGGCGAAGAGTTCAGTAACTTTTTACGCATGTCTCTGTTGAATAACAGGTATGCGTTTGGAGGCCTTTTTAACCTTTCTCCTGGGTTACTGTGAGCAGTTGGTGGATGATCTAAATTATGCTCAGAGGTAGATATGCTGATAGCATGTGCATTGGTTTGTGTTAAAGACATTACATCTGGCTCTTTTTGGAATATTTGTTTAACACTACTCTCCATATTATGATGCGCAACTTGAGACATAGCAGTATCTGCTTTCTCTGTAACTAGGCCGTCTACATGGGGTAGAATTGTGTTGCTGCTATATGTGGTTTTCGTTTCATAAGAGTATCTTCGCTGTTTTAAGGTGTGAAAAGAAGGATATTGAGAGAATGGTCTTGTTTCACTCTGTCCCAATGCTTCTTCTTTTTCCTCTTTTAATGCCTCCCGAATTGCTTCAGGTGACACTATATGCTTAGGTTGTTCGACCTGCTGTCTTTCAGCTTTGCTATTGACTAAGACTTTTGAAGTTGGTACAGGGGACATGCTGAGCAAAGTTGCTGATGATTGCGTCATATTGTCAACAATAAAAATAGCAGTCTACAAGTAGATAATGTTAAGTACACTTTAGCACTGATCAATTTAGACTTACATATTTTGCTTACTTGGGGAACATCATCTATCTTGGAATTCAGGGGACCGTATCCTTTATGCTCACACAAAATTGTGGTGCTCAATACAGAACTTCGGGACGGGGCTAAGTCTTCGATGATTGGTGGTAAACATAATGGTTCTGCCACCTGATGATCCGAAAAAACAGACGTCGAAGCATGTAGATTTGATGAAACCTAATAGAGCTCAAAAAGTATGTCAACTATGCATACCTAATCATTGCTCTTCGGCATTAGCCTTTACCTTCACTCTACTTTTGGTTAAGTCAGAATTGTCTAAGCTAGAAGAAAACTTGGTTGGCTGGAACAAATAACTGTGATCATTTCTTTCACTGTACGTCTGTGGATTGAAATCGGTGTTTTTATACATGGTGAAGTGGACGTGAGTATTGATCGAGTCTGTGGTAATTAATTGAAGAGACCACTTGATTGATTCGGGTTTGTTTCTTCAAAATATAGTATCCGGTTGTTTGGTCAAAGAAAGTCTGAGAGTTTTGTTTATGTTTTTCTTTTTTTCTTTTTTTTTTTTTTTGAATTGAATAGAAGAAGAAAGAAAAAGTCAATTACCAACAGAATAAAGTAAGAATAACGTGATAGGGACAGTAGCTAGTTAAGTATGCGATGCTTAAAAAGTTAAGTATCGCAAAAGAAATGAACTGGGAATGAGACACACATAGATCCCACAAGGCTTTTCCAAAATGGCTTTAAAAACGCAGTACACATTTCATGCATTGACCATAAGATAATTCAATAAACGCAATCGCTGTTTAGAGCTTTCTATCTTTTGCTGTCGTTTCACAGCAATCTTTGTGCCACGAAAGCATATCTCATGACTATACGGCAGAAAGCATCAAAAAACTCGTTTCTAATCGAACAAATTTACTAAGTATGGCCACATTCTGGAGCAAATTTATAAGAAGTTGAGTTAGTTGAATGTTGTTCTATAGTATTTTTAAGTAATGAACGAAAGGTTGTCCTCACCGTTATACGAAGAACAAAAGCATGTTAATTTATGTCCTACAGAGACAGCTGAGGCGATTTGGCAGCTATTCTAGGAGTATTTCTTATTCATCAAGGGACATACGTGATGTATGAGTGCATTTATCGTTGATCAGTGTCAACCAAATCCACGTCCAACAGTTCGTAAAGAGAGAGGGCAATCACCTTGAGAATTTTTCACTTGGTTTATTGAAAGTACCATATACAAAATTATTTTGTTGGATTTAGCTCGTTGTAAGGCAAAGCAAGCTTACAGGGTATACACTATCGTTAGTTTTATGAGAGAATTTTATTACCATGTCTTTTTTTTTTTCCACGTTCTAACGTCCTTAAATATGCTCGAAATCAAAGGAAGGTATGCGGAACGAACAAACTGAGTCAAAAACAAATGGAGATTAATGATAGCTAAGGATTATCCAACTGTTCACTACTGGGTAAATAGGGAAGATAGCCGCCTCTGACCCTAGACCAGGTGTCCAAACATTGACATCTCCAAATAAGTATATCCTTTGACCATTTAGGCTTTTCTTTAGCAGTTGTAAGTTCGTTATAGTATTTAATTCCAGCTTCAATATAATCACGATTTTCTTGAATATAATGTTCTGTCAATCTATGCCAATTTTTTAAAGTAAATCCATCATTAGGACCTTTGCTGCTAGCAGTAAAAGAAACGGTAGCTGCACTATTCATAGGGGAATGCTGGTATCGATCTACGACTTTATTCATTGGGAGAGATCGTGTTCGCTCTATTTGCTCGCCACAATTACTAATGTTGTCGTCAGCAGATACTTGTTTTCTTTTTGCACAATGTGCAGCAACATAATGTCGAAAAGGGCGTGCATAGATTGAAGAGGAAATATATGACTGATGAACATTAGTAGTTTCGGAAAGGGTTCTGCCAATAGCATTGGTATACTGATGCTTGGGTATATTATTATTACAAGTATTGTCCTGTTTAAAATGATCTTGGCTAAGAGATTTGATTGCTGAAAATTGTGTAGCATTATATTCAGTCTTGGTTATTTTCAAAGGCGTTGTAACAGTTTTGTTGCTGGAGCCATCGCCTGTCTTAGCATCAAAAGCAGTAGTAGATCTTCTTTTGAGACTGTTATTCGGTGAACTATCATTGTTCATCGTTACTGATGTACTGAGACCGTTCGCATGGCCTGATATGATCGGTCTTGTCAAACGGATACTACTCTCACCTTGGCGTTGAGGTGATAAAACTGATCCTATCGACAGGTATGGCACTTCAAAATCATTGTCAAGAATTGGTGGTCCATAGCTGCTAGGGATGCCACTGTCGTATGCTTTTGCTGCAGTTGATGTTTGGTGTGAAATCATTGGCTTTGGTGAATACGGAAGTTTATATTTGGTCATAGTGCTATTGAAGTTCTTCTCCCCCGTAGCTATTTTGAAGCCATTGCTACTATTACCATAATCAATGACAGGCGATTGGCTTTTTCGTTCTTCCTCTGATTTTAAAACTTGTTCGAATGCGCGTTCCTCTTGTTCATCAACATCATTATAATTTGAGTAGGATATTGGATTGCTATTGCTGCTGTTTATAAAAGACGTTGTTTTTTCGTCGCTGAAATAACTGCCATTCGGTCTATTGAGTGATGGTGAAGTTTGTGAGAAAGAAGAAGGTGAATGTGAAGGCGTTAATCCCTTAGAACGTGAAACACTTGGCGATGACGTTGCTTCCGCAATGGTGGTTGATTGATAATTGGTACTGTTGTCGTAGTCGTGAGGGTAAGCTGATACCATAGGATCTTCGGCATAAACAGGCGTATTCTTTGTCATTTCTTTTGTTTTCCTGGCCACAAAGAAGTATGCGTTGAAAGGGAAACTTATTGTATACACTTTTCGGAAAGTATTCGCACACTTTCGTACCTGTACATTTGAGAAAACAAATCTGTTCAGATTTCGGGCTCAGAAAAACTGGAGTTTTCTGAACGAAGTTTTGAACGATTTCCTTTCTCTTCAGATGAGACTTCTATTAAGTAAAATGCGTCAACTGTATTCCAAACAAAAACTACATTAATTCTATGATTGGCAGAATGAAAGTAATGTGTTCGCTGTTGATTTGCGCTGCTCAAGGGAAGTGAATATCTCGTAGAATCTAATTTCTCAAAGCTCAGATGAGAAAAGGAAGGACTCAATTATTTTAAACTGTAAGATTATGAACACCTTACACGAAAAACTGGAGAAAACTGAGCCAAAAGCGTCCGAAGCTTGTAGTATACCCTCCAGCAGTGCTTGTAAACTTTTAAACACAGTTCAATGACAGTACTAGGACAATTCTTCCAGGATGAGACCTCTACACAAAAACGAAAAGCGAAATGAAAAAAAAAAACTATTTTCTTTCCATACGCCTCGATGTTGACCATATAATGTATAAACACGACTTGACATACTTTCAATACTAGACGCGTTATTATGTTCATAGAATCATAATAACACCTGTACACGTCATCTTGTATTTCTAAAGATGCGCATATAAAATGCTGCATTATTACTGGCTGAGAAATTCAGGCACAAGTATTTAACTCCTTTTTTTTTAATGTTTCTCTTTCTTTTCCTTCTTTCTTTTGTTGTCAGTACAAACATCCAGTTCGCCATGAACGCTTCCCTCTCTCATTTTCGGTGTATAATAAAAGGACTCAAGGAGACTCATTTCACCTTACAGTTTATATCAAAGTTATAAGTCGCGTTCACTAAACATAAAACAACCACAAATAATACACTTATTTGAGTATAAAAATACATGGATAAGTAGAGTTATAGACCTTCTGACATCCACACAGACTTTATTTGTATGATCTTTTTGCTTTGAGTTTGATCTCATTACAACTGATGCTGATTATTTTTTATAGAATAAAAGTCATTCGAATTGGGAGAAAATTGCTATGCTCATTCACGATAAAAGTTTGGGTATTGTGAATGATACTGCTGTATCAACCGTAACTGACTTCTGGACCACGCCAGCAAGTAATGAATCCATATCAAACGCTGATACTACTTCTGTTACTTCTTTCAGCAATACATCTGTATATACAGAAAACAGTGTTTCGGCACCCTCAACATGCAGCACTAAGCAAATCAAGCTAGCAGCGACTGATAAAGAAAGAATAAAAAGAGTTTATGAAGAACTTGATCAAGCTAGTATGTGGAAGCTATCCACGGGTACTGTTGTCGAAAAGAAAATGGAAGAGTTCGCTCTATCATGTTCTTACGAGCAGTAAGTAATTGCATATAAATGTTGAGGCCCAATAATATCCAACATCCCTATTCACTTTTTTGTCTACTTTATAGTCCTGCTCATTCTCTAATTCTAGATACCACTGATAAATCTTGGACTGGTTATTTCACGAAAGAAGAAATGAAAGAAATAACGACGCAAAACGCAAAGACGCTTCCTGAATTGCCAACCAAGTCGAGTAGTTATATTGATGATTTAGAAGGTTACAGAGCATTGATACGCTGAAGAAAAAGCTCTTAACAGAAACAACTTGTTCTGCTTGTGAATGGGTCAGATCTACAGTATTAGACTACCTTAAATTGTTCGAGTACGGCTAATTGCCGTTATCGAACAAACAAAGGGTGACATGATGAGAGGAGTTTGGTTCTTTATCGATACAGCATTTGATGCGTCACCAATCAACTGCAGAGGGATAGTGTCCTCTGCAGTTGAGAAGATTAAAAAAAAAAAAAGATGCTACCTTATGTCTGTTATTTAAAACCTTTTATAATATAAAGTATTTATCCAGCTGTTCTGTTCGAACAAGCCATATTCAAAGACGTTAATAACACCAACCCCATAGTTTTGCATCTGTTCTAATTGGTCTTAACCATCTTTGCTCACAACCAAATCATTACGGTGGATTCAAGATGACAAAAGTATTGAAAGATATGTTATGCTGCTTATACAAGTCAACGCCCGATGTATTGCGGGATGTAGCCCTTCCTGGTTTCTTGTTGTTTGGTAAAAAAGAAAATACGACTTTAGCAGGATCAGTTCTAAACATTAAATTCTATTTTATTTTTTACTTTTTTTTATAGAAACTAAATTGACACTGATCTTATGCGATGCGCCTGCAGGCCATGTTTGCAGAATTATACGCTTTAAGACGATGGATTTGCCAGAAGAGCCTGATGAAATCCATAATCAACTATTTTCAGCATTAACCTTGGTTTATAAAGCAAGATTGTTAATGGAAAATACGAGGAGATTGGTTAGACAAACGCCTGTTACTCCGCAGCTTGTTGATTTAAAATACAAGATATTACCACCGTGCTTCAATCCTGATATGAATAAGCAGAAAAAACGAAGGAATAATTGTCTGGAAGAATAAAGAACAACAATCCTTTCATTTTTTTAACAAGAATTAATGATAGAGCGTGGATGAATTCTAATATTTATTTTAAATTTGCCAATTGAAAATATTTGTGTTCTCACTTAGAAACAGTTTAAACAGGAGAGCTGAATGCGGGTATTCGTTGGAAAATATTTTCCTAATGACTGGGGAAGGATTACGTGACACGGCACTTTACCATTACCATTTAAAAGGATTAGAACATCGTTTTCATGAACGATTGGAACGAAAAAGTTATAAACCATGAAAAAAGGGAGGGCATAGGATTCATGGAATGCAAAAGAAGAATATGTAGAATTATACTTTATTTATATGGTTGAATTAATGTTAATTAATGAGCATAATGGCTCGTTATGGACCTACGTTTACGAGACGTTCTACGATCGATAATTGCAAGCAATTCGTGATCGGTAAGGGTTGGTGGGTTATTGGCATAGTTGTGTTGTTCTGGTCTAGCAGCTTGCGTAAAACTTACGGCAATGGTCATAATTTTGTCCGCTTGAGCCAAGAACAAAGGAATATCCGCCAGGATTACAGGTAACTGAACATGCTCAATCTCGCACATCGTGTAGAGATGTTCTTGAGTGCGAAAAAGAGTATAAAAACTAACGTGGTTTCCTTATTGGAAAAATGAAAATGAAATATATATTTAAAGGTTATTGCCAATCTTACTGACCATTTTTGGACGCATAGACAACTTTACCTACAACCACAAACCCAAATGTCGTTTTTTTTTTTGCTTTTATCTGAAGCATCCTTTAACAGATGGCCAACACGGATGAGGTCTTTGGCAACTGCTTTGTGATTCAGAGCTTGATATTGAGGCTTGACCTCACCACAACCCACACGTTGACCAAGCGATGCACCATTGACAATATTAATGGATGCATCAGGTCTAGGACTGAGGATTTTCTCATCATCGCTAACAGAAGTCCTTTATATAATAAATTGGATCATAAATATTATGCCGTCTCAAGCTCAGAATGATACGCTTTACCATCGAAACATAACATCGTTTTCAATATCTTCAAAAAGTGGTGCAAGGGTAGACTGTGTGATATTTGTAGTTGTTTTATGTTTAGTGAACGCGACTTATAACTTTGATATAAACTGTAAGGTGAAATGAGTCTCCTTGAGTCCTTTTATTATACACCGAAAATGAGAGAGGGAAGCGTTCATGGCGAACTGGATGTTTGTACTGACAACAAAAGAAAGAAGGAAAAGAAAGAGAAACATTAAAAAAAAAGGAGTTAAATACTTGTGCCTGAATTTCTCAGCCAGTAATAATGCAGCATTTTATATGCGCATCTTTAGAAATACAAGATGACGTGTACAAGTGTTATTATGATTCTATGATCAGACCGTGGTAGAATGTATTCTCTACCTGATTGTACGTACTCGAGTATTGTAGTTATTATCTCACCAAACACGTCAATGATGACGGCAAAATATCGTGGAAGATTCTGTACTTCATTCTTAGTTAGGACTGCAGAAAGGTCTGTTAAAGGGTCTGCAAAAAAGGTCTGCAGAAAGGTCTGCAAAAAGGTCTGGTTACCCCGTACATATGAGCAGTCTTTAAACATTGAAAAATGTGACGCATGAATTATAAGACTTTTTAAATATTGATGAATGCGGCCCCTCAAGAATCCTATTAGAGAGATTGGCTTTTGCTGAGGCACTCTTTTCTACTGTTTTGGGCTAAACCAACCACTTTACTCTCAATCGCCGCTCTTTATATACTTCGAAGTTCTTTCTGAGTTTCTCTCTGCAAGTATTCTATCCAATTTCTTTAGAAGGCCCGATTAGATGCTAAAGCCAGAAAGGCGGATAAAGCCGCTTTCAAATAGGCATTAAACAAAGCATCTCTAGCCTCCCAAAGTACAGCTAATGAGTGCTTCTCATAAAAAGCACACACACGAGTATGGCTAGTGCAACGTCTTATCAATGCCTTTATTTTTTTGCCCTTCTTCATCTTCATAGAAAGTGCATCTGTTCATCATCTTTGTAGGCTTCAACGAAACGCTGTGTTGGTCGCTTGATTATGCCTATGGACCGATAATTATAGTACTTGGTTTGCAGTATAGTTACCAGAGATCTTGATCCTTGGCTTTGTACTTCCTTTCAGGGATCTCAGCCTTCACCTGAACTTCCGAACAATGCTTTAGTCATTCAGTCGTTTGGCTGAGTTACTTTGATATTAGATGATAGACTGATCTCACTACAATAACTCTAGTACGCATCCAAGTCAATAAGACGTCTCGAGTCTATTTCAAGTTCTTTGAAGACTGAATTTTCATGCCACTCAAGCTGTACGGTATCAAGAGACCCCCAATGGCTGATCGTCATCGGCTGCCGTTGGTGAGGGCATTTCAAGCTCTTTCTTATATATAAAAGCAGTTGAGATATTATTCACGTACCTCATTGTTACTATTACTTAAAAGATTTGTGTTCTGTAAAAGTAAAACCCGCCAAATACTGAACCCACCAATTTCGTTAATTTCTTATTCGCCACAGAAAAACCGACAATCCCGCCAATCGTTTACGATTTTCTTTTAACTTTATACAATATTGTGACAAAATCGTCGTAGCTTTTATTTATCCTTTCCTTTCTTTCTCCCCTTTTTTATCGATTCTATTCGCTCTTGAAACTTTTTATTCCTAAAATAATGGTACAATTGGGCTCACTATTCGATGCTTATGACATTATAGAACAGATTGGTGATGGGTCATTTGGTACAGTTCATAAAGCGAAAAATAAATTAAGTCAGCAATTTGTAAATATTTCAATTTTTGTGGGGTAAAATATCGGAAGAGAGTCAGTCAAACTGATTAGAGAATGGTGTGATCTGTAGGTCGCTGTGAAAATCATGAAAAAGAAATATTCAACAATTGAACAATGTGCTGGGCAATTCGAGCCTCGGCTGCTTGAGTTAGTTTCACCGCATGTAAACATTGTACAGATATTCGATAGCTTTCTTTCACCTGTCAATTGCGATCTTTCCTTCATTATGGAATATATGGATGGTGGCAATCTATATCAGCTGATGAGGGAAAGGAAAGAACTCCATTTACCGTTTAGTCAGCAGGAGATACGAAGCATATTGTGAGTAACGACTATGTCAATTTTAATTTACGTTTTACCCTAGGATGGCTGTATTCATATTGCATGATCTTTACCTTTTTAAATTTTTTCTTTTTTCTTTCTGACTTGAAAAAACAAAAAAAAAAAAGGTATCAAACGTTATCTGCTGTATCACATATACATCATCATAATGTATTTCACAGAGATATGAAGCCTGAAAATCTGTTATTGGATTACTCTTCTGGGAAACCGATCATTAAGCTTGCAGATTTCGGTTTAGCAAAAGAATTGCGTAGCTCACCTCCTTATACAGAATACGTCAGCACAAGGTGGTATAGAGCTCCTGAAGTCCTCTTACGCTCCACAGAATATTCTGCACCTGTTGATCTATGGGCTGTTGGGGCTATCTTTGCCGAACTTATCAACTTGGAACCGCTCTTTCCTGGTGAGTCTGAGATCGATCAGATTTATCGTATTTGCGACATATTGGGAAGTCCAGGAAACAAATTAGTAGCTCAACAACATAAGAAGATGGAAAAGCGGGCAAATGACAAACGCTTAAGCCCTGGTTTTGCACGAAAAAAGACCAAAGACTTGACTCTTGCAGAGCTAAGTTTTTTGAATACCAACATCGCGTCGACTACTTCTACTTTGAATGCCCATGACGGCGGTGGTGAATGGAAAGAAGGTGTCAAATTAGCGTTTAAAATTGGCTTCAGGTTCCCTTCAGTGAAACCAAAGCCATTGCAGCAGGTAATACCAAATGCTACAGAGTCTATGCTGGACTTGATCAAGCATTTTCTTTGTTTCAATCCTAGTTTTCGTTGGACGGCAGACTATGCCCTAAGACATCGGTTCTTTACCTCTGAGACTGAAGAAGAATCACATACAGTCATTCAACTCAACACACCTATGGAACCTATTACACCACCTGATGACGGTAATAGAACGAATGATAATAGCAGACTGAACACGCCAACAGGTATACTAAGCTCTACCAGAACTATCCTTACCCCGAAAAGTCTGTTGTCTATGCCTCAGTCATCCTATCAGTTTTGCTCACACTGGACTGATAGTCATCCCGAAGATCATTATCGGCCCATCTCCCGCGATGGCAGAACAAACGCAATCTCTACCACAACAACAATGCACAATACTCATACAGACAGTATATTACATGGTCAAAGAAGTAGCCATAGCAGAAATAGCAAAAACGCATGGTTGATTCATAACAGACCCATTTATAGCTCTCATCAAAAAGTGCACCCTATTTCAAACACTCCAGCAACTTCAAACAACTACGATCATGCTTCCTATTATCAACTGCAGTTCCAGCCTCAATCATTGGACATTTGCCGACTGGATACCCCTTCAGATAGTGAGCAGCATCATAAAGGCTCTATGGAACTTTCTACCAAACGTAATTCGGAATTAGCGATTGATTCAAATGCACCTTACTGTAGCGGGAACTGTCTCAAGCCGAACGATATGGCGCACTACGGGTGCCAACAACGCTGTCAGGCACAAACAATACGATGGACACCGCCTCACTTCATAAAACATCCACGTTATAATGATGATCCGGAAGCCAAAGAAAATGACGCGGCTATCACTCGCCATGAAAGCAGACGTTCAGCAAGACGTTTCTTTTATATATCGGCAATGATGGATACTACTGCAACGAGCGACTCAGTCAGTTCCACCCGATCTATGACTGTTGGGCCATCAAAAAAGCTTTGGTCATTATCTTCATGTTCTAGGTCTCTTCCATCAGCCATTCATCTTCATGCCACGTCAATCACTACGGCTGCTACTGCTACACCCACCAGATTCAAGGTTTGGCTTCCGGTAAATGAAGCAAACGAGGATAACGATACAGAAGATGACGAACAGAATTGCACAGATGATGCTTTGGAAAGGTACGAACGAATAGAACGTTGGCTGATCATCAACTAATCCCAAGTGAGAAGAAACTAATTTAAAATAGCAATTGGGTCCCTGTATTGTAGTAGAGATAGAAGCGAAAGGAGAGAATATGGCAACAAGAAAGATTATTGTTGCTGCCAATCTTCGTGTAAAAGATTAAAGAAGGATCAGACGCGACACGTCATTTTAATCTATTGACGTTCATGCATTGATCTATGATTACAGCCGGCGGTCATTCTGCTGGATTTAGTCTAGTGACGTCAGTTTTATATACCATTATAGTTGTATCATGCTGCTTTGATTTACGCTTTTGCCCCCCCCCTATACATTATACCATTTATTAGCATATACTCCTAAATAAAATTTTCTTCTGCCTAATGTATGCAGCAACCTAACATTAACATCAAATACTGATAGTCCAAAAAGGGCTTTGAGAAAAAAAGTCAGCATTGCATATAGATCGTTACAGTCTTACGTGATTTGAAAACTCTGCCATTCTAGACCGCTCAAAGCTGTAGAAAACTGATAGTTAAAAAAATGAGATGTTGATTGTAGCTATTCATTGTGTTCAGTAGCTGATAATGTTGAGCTCCCAAGATGCAATTTTGAATGCAGTGCTTATGGTTTTTAAATGGCGGGTGCGGAAAATTCTCAGCCTTAGTAAAACCCTGAACGTTACAAACATATTATCTACTGTATTCCTTTGTTTAGGAACCTTTTTTTTTAAGCTTAATTAGCGAATTTTGCAACAGTCAGATAATTCGTTGATAAGAAATTGTAATGAATATATGTATGCCATCCAAAGTGTCAGTCGACATCTTTTGGTGCAGAGTCAATGCTAATGTCGTAGTCATGAAAATGGATTATGATAAAGTGAATATTCGGCCAGCCCTTTATTATGGTAAAAAGAGAATATACAATGCTTGTAAAAAGATAAAAGAGTACTATAGAATTAAGGTGGGATCAGTGGTATCAATGTATGCAGAAAGCGTAAAAGTATCTGAGGCAGTGTCAGGAACAGCCCAGACAGAATGGAATGGTGCATGTTCAAATGGTAGATTGATTAGATGTTGGGTAGATGGTAAATTGGATAGGGTATATAAACGTGTCGTAGAGGCTGACACAATGCCTTTCACTTTAGAATAGGTGCGAAGATGATCAGCGACCTCTGCTCTTCTTGCTACAATATATTCTGTCACTTTACGATCGAGCGGCACTGAAAATTCCAATCCATTATGGATAGGTTGCAAAGCTTGGCAGATATCAATGGCACTTGGACGATATTCCGGTTTAGGGTTCAGACAAGCTGTGTATAGTTTATGGTACCACTCTGGTAATCCTGGTACTGTTTCAATTCGGTATACATGCTCGTCATTCTCATTGCTGCTTGCATTAGGATCGGTCATGCTAAGACTGTTGGTATCGTCACTGTTCAAACCTAGCGATACTGCGGGTACGACTGTTGCAGCTGCTGGTTTCTGTTTTCTATGACTGCTGCTACTACTTATCTTATGGTCTCCATCCAACAGAACATCGGGCGATGGGAAAATGACTTTACTCACCAATTGCCAAATAATGATCCCCAAGCTGTAAATATCCGACTTTTCCGTATAGATACCCTGACGTACTTCTGGTGCTACGTAAGGTAATCTACCATAAACGGCTTTTGTAATCGCTGTCACCGACGATGACTCTTTCGTGGGAGTGGCAAAGCGATAATCCACCAAAAAGTAATCTGAATCTGTACAAACTATATTGCGTGGGTGAACATTTCGATGGCACATGCCTACTTTATGCAAATCGACTAAATTCGCTGCCAGACGGAGAATGGTACCGGTAATCGTTTTAAGGTCAAGGTCGCCGAGTGGCAGCTGCTGCATGTGGTCCTCTAAATTACCGTCGCTGCTAAACTTCATGACCATCATTAGATCGCCTGTAGTTTCACATACTGTCAATCCTTGAAACAAAAGGGGCAGAAATGCTTTGGATTGGACTGATATTTCGTTGAGAAGCTTATCATCGACGATCTTTAAAGCCATTCGCAAAGGCTGTGGATCATAAGCGGGTACCATTAACACAGTATAAACAGCTGAGAACCCACCGGCGCCAACGAATTGCATATTTGAGAACCAAGACCATGGAAACCATTGCATATATTTATCGAGCTTTTCCAAGTAGATTTGGTTTACTGCTTTTCTAGCTCTTGCATGCATTGCTTGGACTACTTGATCCTGACCATATATCTCAGCTAATGCTTTGAAGGACAGTTGCTGACGCCAGATTAATATCCAATCCTTATGAATTATAAAATAAATGTGTATATTACAGCATGAATAATAAAGATTAGAGCACAAGAAAAGATAACAGCAAAGGACATGACATAGAAGGGGCCTTACCCATGCATGATCAAATTGCAAACCGTTCTCAAGGTAAGTATCACAAACATCCTTATATAATTGAGCAACTCTTTCATTGATAGGAGATAAGAATTGATCAGTCTGCAAAATTAGGTTTTCCAGTCCAAAAATCTCAGGGCATAATTCTATGAAATGTGTCACTGCCAACTTGGTTTGATTGACTAGCTCTTCATGAAGTTTTTGAGAGTAAATTCGTTCAATTTCAACTTCATCCAACATTTGCCTTGTGTCTCTGTAATTTAACAAATGTAAGGGTGATAGCAAGTACAGAGTGAAAGATCGGGAAATCAACAAAAAGAAGAACCAGAAAAAGAAGAAAGAAGGAAAGCTAAAGAGAGATCAGACCAAAGAATGAAAATAAATGGTGGGGGGAGGGAATCATAAGCATTTTGAACGAATCAAATTTGAGTCTTACAAAAACCTACGAGTAAGTTACACCGGCAGAAGCTCTTTTTTTTTACGTAAAACAACTGCTACTACGTTGTACTGAAAGCCGTCTTTCTTGTCAGATTCTTTTATGCGCTATTTGAATGGTTAGTACAAGACGATACAGTAAGCATTTACATAGAGTGGAAGGTATATGTCTCAGCTTTCGGAGTAACTAACTTATTGATGATTCCTCGCCCCCACAGTATTCACACCAATAGGACTATGTTGCACGTTCATGCTTCAGGGGGAGGGGGCTGGGATCAAGAAATGCTAAAATGTGTCTGTGTATCAACAGTCGGAAGCAATTTTCCGGCTCGCTTTATCTGCAAAAATGATAGAATAACCTGCTTATTCTGCTTTTGTAAACTATGATAAAGCACAAAAAAGAAAGAAAAAAAAAAAAAAAAGATAAAGTTTCTGAACACGAAAGTTAGCATGTTGTAATAGGTCAATTAACTGTAAAGAGTTTGTAGTGGTGCTGTTTTTGTTCTGCAAACTGTTCTTTTTGTTTACGCATGGTACGTTTTAAAGATAAGGCCCACACAACCTTATGAAAAGGTATAGTGCTCGCAATGTGCTAGATGGCGGTTTTCGAAAGGCAAACGTCGGGTTTTCTATCAGTAACCTACAGGAAATTTTTTGCCAAGTGTAATTTGTACATGCTACTATGTTACAACTTTCACTAGGCTCAGTCACTCTAGTATGTGAATCCTCTTTTTCTTCTATTCTTGGTGCCGTCTTTACTTTGCCTTTTCATTTTGCCTAAAATGGCTCGATTGCTTTCAATTACGGGAAGGAAGAGGGGCAAATCTATGAGGGACAGCCTCATTGATGAAGACACAGTTTCGAAGATAGTCCATGTCCGTTTCTAACCACTTCTTGGCCCCCACTCTTATCTTTCAATGGCTTTGTCCTTTTTATTTCTTGCAAAAGGTTGGCGAGTGACCCTTATGTTAGTGACCAATCGCATTCACTTTTTTATAATTATTGTCAACAGATCGTTCGCTCAAGGTATATATATTTCTCAAACGCCTCAGTTAAAGATTTCATTACTAACTTTGTCGTAGCGTGAGCATTCTCACGAGAAATGTGTTCAGCAAACTCTTTATGTTTGTCGATCAACTGGCTTCTTTTCTGTATTTCTCAGTCTTTTCCTATAGACTTCTCAGCTAAGTTCTTTCTTCAATCATGCTGCCCATCTTTGCACCGTCCTCTCAACGATTTCTGCTTTGCCAAGGACCTTTGAAATTGGGAGAGAAGTGCTTTGTGGGGGGTAAAAGCAGCATCCTGCCTCCTTGCATGATGTCACTGCCAACTTTTATAGCAAATGTTCAAGACCTTTTCTTTCCATCATCTTTGCCAGGACGAACGTAGGGAAAACATTGGTTAAACAAGAGCTTCTTAAGAGGGAAAGATGAGAAATAGGGGCACGGAGTGTCAGAGAGGTAACAAAGAGTTATCGCTATGCAAAGTCGCAGGTTAAATTACCGCATGAATTTCGTAAGCCACCCGTTCAGCATGGGGGCCGAATGTGGGGTCCAGGTGCTAATCTCTTTATTTCTTTTCCAATTCGCTTACGATAAAACATAGTTCTAATGTCGAAAAAGACACAAGCCGCTGAAGTGATAGTTAAGCTTATGGTGGGCGCTGGTAAAGCTTCCCCTAGTCCGCCTGTAGGACCAGCTTTAGGCGCACGTGGCGTCAAATCTATGGATTTTTGTAAACAGTTCAACGATAAAACCAAACATATTGTCCCCGACACTCCACTCCCTACAGTCATTACCATCAAGCCCGATCGTACCTTTAGCTTCATTGTCAAAACACCACCCACCACCTATTTACTCAAAAAAGCAGCGGGTGTGACTAAGGGCGCATCACAACCTGGTAACGAAGTTGTTGGCTCTGTCACTTTAAAGCACATCTATGAAATTGCGAAAATCAAACAACAAGACGCCAATCTAAAGCACCTACCCCTGGAAGGTATCTCAAATAGTGTTATAGGAGTAGCGAAGAGCGTAGGCATTCAAGTTGTGCATTAAATTCCTGCCGACTGGGTTCATCATCATCCTATCAAGCAATTATAAGTAGTAGTAGACTGGGACCTAGCTGTCTATATTACTGTCAATTTATTTAATAGAAACATAGCCCATTTATGCACGAATACCTGGAATCAACATCAATAGAGTCGTTCCCCCTCCTTCTAATATATTTCTTTGAAAGATAATCCATTCGAAAAATCTGTATCCAATAAACCGCATGAATAGGCAGAAATCATACAAAAAAGTATATCACTTTTGAAAAGGTTCAATCCATAATTCATAACAGAAACAGAACAGTAGAACAGTGTGCAGGGATAAAATCAAGTCTGAAAAATCTCTCAATTGAGTGATAGAGCGTATAAACAATTTGATATTATATTGAGGATAAAAAAAAAAAAACTATTGAAAAGAAAAAAGTTCTAATACATTAAGTCCAAAGTCGGAAAGTGCCATCTGAACCAGTCGAGAAGATCCAAGGTTGTGTAGGGTGGAATTCAATATTCAAGACACCTAATCCGTCTTTTTCAGCATGACCTCGCAGAATCTTCACAGGGACAATTAATGGATTTTGCAGCAGATCGTTATAGACCATACCATAAAAGATTTGAATAGTACCGTCATCGGAAGCAGATGCAAAAAGAGGGTATCGCTTATGGTACGTCACTTGACGAACGGCCTTTTCGTGATATCTAAGGGATTTATACGGCCTTGAACTGAGATCCATATCAAACCAACACACCTTCTTATCATAAGAACCGATAATCACATTATCGCCTCCTGGATGAATATCAATACTAGAAACCCACTTCACGTTGGTTTGCAGCGTCTTCACTAGTTGTTGTTGCATCAAATCATACACACGTACATAAATTTGCGTCTATAAAAAGGAAATAGATGAATAAACACAAGTTCTTTTTTTACATCTTCAATCCATTATTGGTCTATCTCCAACTTACAGCAACAAAGAATATGGGTTTGATAGGGTGAAAGGCAACCTTCTGCACAATACCCTTGAGTCGGTTAAATGGTGATTGAGTTTGATGTTTTGATGTTTGGTGAATAAGAACACCAAGGTTTTTCGCATCTGGAGACACAGTAGCAAAATAGTCACCTTTACGGTGCCATGTAATTTGCTTCACCACTTGCGAATGCTGAATCTTGATTTTGAAACCGTATCTTTCTTCATCTGTCTCACTTGCCTTCATCCAAGTGACGGATTTCTTCTTCATATCAGCATCAGTATTCGTGAAACCAAATGCTGATTTTGTAAGTTGATCCGTATTCATGGCTTGTTCGGCTGTACATAGCTTAGGAGGGGAAATCAGATGTACTTCGCCATGACCCACAGAGATAGCAAATAACCAATGATCAGGATTGGGACACCATGCTAATGCGTGGATAACACCGTCGAATTGCCACATCATTAAACAGCGCCCTGTCAACACTTCCCAAAGACGACAGGTGCGGTCATCTGAGCCAGTGATTGCATAGAGACCGTTAGGATGCACTGAGAGAGCACGAATACGCGATGTATGACCTTCATAAAGGATAGATTGACGAGTAGGGAAGGGACGAAGATCCTTAGGGCTAGGCAATTTAGGAACAAGTGACTCAGGATCAATATTCAGTCGGTTTTTGCGCACACGAGGTGCCAAATAAAGATCAAGACAACGTTGGAATCTTTCTTGAATGAACTTATCATACGCAGGCACATTACGTAGACTCTTGTATTTCTTAGGAAGGTAATTCTTGGGTCGATCTTCTTCGTCCATTTCACGCCATTCCTTTTCTTCTTTTTCATCCAGTAGATATTCTTCTGGTGGGTTGTAACTTTCATCATGTTCGGGAAGTTTCATTTTAGGTGCAGCAACATGCATAATATGGTCTTCCCGAGGCTGATCATCGTCTCCCCATAAATTATAGAATCGAGGTTTTTCATCTTTTGGTTTACGTGGTACGATACGACCTTGACGGATAGCACGAACAATCTTCATGATTTTCTTATGTTCCCATTTAGAAGGCACAAATCGTCTCTTAGGTTCAGGTCGAGCTGATAAAGGCATGACTTCGGTTTTCGAAGTGAACCATTCAACGGTGGGTTCATAAGGATTATAAGATGCATCAGGAATGATACCTCTTTGTAATCTCTGGATAATATCCAGTTCTTCATCGTTTAGAACAAGTTCTTTGTTTTCGACGTCGCTCTTTACAGATTTCCATGAATCTGGATCTTCCATAGTAGCCAGGAATTTGTCCAACTCATCTTCAGTAGCAGGTCTCAAAATCTTCTTGCCATCAATATCATAGCCGATGTGTGGTAAATCTTTGTATTTATCAAGTGAGATATTGCCGACTGTATTTTCAGTTTCTTCAGTAGATGAATCACTATCATAATCTGCTTCAATTTCTGGTAACTTTTCCTCAGCTGAATAATGCTGGGGATAGCGAGGTGGACTGGACATTGATAAAACAATGAAAAGGTGAGTAAATTGAACCTTTTAAATGCAGAAAAGCGAACAGCTTACAACTTAACATCATCTTCAACTTCATCGTCGTCGTCTTCGTTCTCTCTTTCCAAATCTCGTTCGAGTTCTTCGTCATATTCATCCATTTCATCGTCGTCCATTTCCTCTTCCTCTTCCTCTTCCTCAGCACTGTCGGCTTCAAAATCAACATCGTCCTCATCATCATCGTCGCTTAAATCGATCTCGGGGAATGCCTCTACATCCTCTTCCTCCTCCTCCTCTTCATTAAAATCAGGTTCTTCATCATCGGAGCTTCCCATGTCAAGGGCAACATCCCCAAAATCGTCTTTATCTTCTTCTTTTTGAACGGTTTGAGCAACATCAGCTGCTTTTCTCTTCAAGGGTTTCGCTGTTGTGTTTTTTGATAAGTTTCCATTTTTTGTTGTGGTGCTGGTACTTTTTTCCTTTGCTGCATTTGGTTTGTTTCCACCAACAGCTGCTGTTGCTTTCTTGGTTTTGGATGCCATAGAATTTAGAGAAGAAGAAGGTTAAAGAATATTTCAAATATACAGTTGGATCGGGAGAAAAGGTGGAAAGTTACAGACAAGCAGTTTTGAGAATAACACCGAAAATGAAAATTGGTCACACACTCAGTGTTGTGGCTTGTTGATCGCTTGGGTTGATTTAAAATGCGAACCCAAAATATGGAAAACGCTTTTTTGCGCTGTTCCTGACGGAATTTTCAAACTTGTCTTTTTGTCAACTCATAATATGATGCCGTACATTGACTATAGTTATTAGTTTTTGTAAATTTACAATTTATCACTACTTTGCAACTTTTTTTTTTTTTTTTTGGGGGTAGTGAGGCTTCTTTTAATGAAAAGAGAGCTGATAAACATGGTGTTTTATTTGAATAGTACAGTCAATTAAAAAGTTTCGTCTCGAAAGTGATAAAGGTGCTAACAACCATTCACTACATTTTGAAAGAGATGCTACACTCTTAAATTTCAGACTGAGTATCTGCAAGCCGATCATTGTGCAGACCTAAGTGAAATTCTAGATATTGGCGCGTGGAGTGAACTAATTTAACCTTCATAGAGAGGATAGGATTGATTATAATCATAATCGCAGCTAGAGGGACTGTCCAATCCGCCAGTGAGCACGAGGTTTTATTTCTATGCACAAGCAGTTACAGCGAAATGTTCTTTTACAAGTTTAAAGTAGCTGATCGGAATGAAGTCCCATCTTTATTATAGCAAAAGTGGTTCACTTAGTATTTATCGCATAGTTTGAGATGCAGATGCTGAGGAAATAAACCCTATATTGCTATTTGGTCTTGTATCTGTAGACTCAAGTTCTTTCATTTCAGCTTCCAACTGTTTTTTAAATTTTGACATTGCAGATATCACATCATCTTCTCCCTCCAAATACTCAATCAGACTGAATTGTGCCCTCGTATGCATTTCCATCAATTCTTCTTGTCGATCTTGCTCTTTCCTATTCAACTTCCGTGTACTATTATTTCTTGTCATTGAGATGACAGAATTACGATTAGATACGGACAGCTCTTTGATTTTAGCTTGAAGGCATTCTACAAGTTCTGATAAGTTCTTATTTTCCTGTCTTATGTTGTTCAGCACCTTTTCCTCTCTAATTTTCAAATCCTCCGCTATTGTCTGCTTTTCGTTTTCAAATTCTTCTATTTGCTGCTTCCTTTCATTTTCATGCTTTGTCTGTAATATTTGTAATTCTTCAGCATGGCTGTTCTGTACGCTTTGCAATTTAATCTCTAGTTGAGTGTTTGTTGCTTGTGCAGAGTTCAACTTTCTTATGATTTCTTCAAGCTTATTTTGTAGATCTACTTCTGAATTGATGTTTTCTTTGTCGTTGCCTAAATTCTGTTGTAAAATCCGCGCCAAATTTCTGTGGATATCGGTTTGCCGTTCTAATTGAAGGGACAAATTGTTATTTTCTTTCATCATGACATCATATTGTGCCTTCAATTGGTCAAAATCATGAATGTGTTTATCGTGTTCAGTCTGTAAGGTTTGGTAAGTTGCTATTTGATCCCTATATTGATTTGAGAGTTCTGCCAGGCTCGTTGATTGTTGTGTATACTTTTCTTTTAAATCCTCAAGAGCGGAGAGATGCTGATTATACTGATCCTTTAATTGTTCGTGCGTTGCAGAAAGTTGATTATGTTGATTATGCAGCTCTGATAGAGATGCCTCATGCTCTATTTGTACATTGCGTAAGGCGTCTTTGTGAGCTTCCTTTACTTGTTGTAGTTCTGTTTTTAAGGATTCCTCTGATGTTTTTAACGCTAAGATTTCTGCTAAAAGCCGTTCTTGTTCCGTTTTTAGGTCTTGATAGGCAGAGCCTTCTGATTCAAGCTGACTTTGTAAGTTTTGATGAATATTGCGCTTCTCAGTTTCATTTTTCTCAAGCAGCTCTGTTAGAGTTGTTTCGTGCTTGCCTTGCAATTCAGCTATTGCTGCTTCATTCTCCTTTTTGATGCGTTCCAACTCCAAACTCATATTTTCTTGACTTGCCACTAACGATTTATTGTGATCGGACAAAGCACTTATCAATTTCTTGGAATTCTCTATGACCGTTTTGGTCCTACTCTCTAGTTGATTTCCTTTTTCGAGTGCTAGCATTAATGTAGAGTTGATTGTTTGTAGCTTCTCTTTCATTTGTAAAGACTGAGTAGCATCCACATTCTCTAAACGGTTCTGAACAGCAACTAATTCTGCGTATAAATCAGCCTTTCCTTCACCTACATTCAAATTGAACATGAATGCGTTAACTGAATTGCGGTTCTTGTGTGACAAAAGATTTCATCTTTTACTTTTTTATGTGCCAATGGCTCACCTTTTATCTCTGCTTTTTCATCCATATTGTCCAAGCTATGAAAAGAGTCAGAACCGTCTTTATCATCTTTCTCCATATCTGCTGTCATAGAATATCTTAATGAGTTAACAATATTATTTATATCTCCAGATCCAAATTGGCCTTTGTTACTATCTGACATCTCCATTTTTGTGCTGTCTGTAATAGAGTGTGGTGGTACCACCGGCCTGTCTTCTACTGCTATGTTAGGATTTGGTTGTGTTTCCCGTTGCTGTTCTATTATTGTTGAGCTTGGCAGGTAGGACTTTTCGTTCGAGTATTTCAAACTTTTGGATTTGCTAGGATATGATCTATCTTTATCTCTGTGATTTAATCGACTGATAGACCTAGGCAACGATACTGACGAAGATTTAGTTGAGTCGTGCGTTCGACTGTAGGCTTTCAACCCATTGTTACAATTATCACTGTTTGATGATTGATGGTGTTCTTTATGAGAAAACAGCTTTTTTAATGTCATTGAAACGTAGTAGTATATAATTGTTGACTAGTGATGCCACACGCAATATAACAGCTTCCAGGTTTTCCGGCAAAGACGAATGATGGGAAACTGCGAGAGAAACAACCGAAAAAAGAAAAAAAAGTTGGGTTGAGATCCCAAAAAAAAAAAAAAAAAAAAGAAAAAAAGAGAAACTAAGACTTGGTCGGGAAATGTGTGGTTTTAACCGAAGAGCCTTAAACCAAAAATAAATGATGTCACAGCGATTCTGATATGTTCAGAAAGTTAAATAAGCATTTTAGCATTGACTATTCATGATATATGGTTTTTTGCAAATGCGCGCCTGCCAATGCATAGATTGAGAGGTAAACCTGAAAAGCGTACAGGAGCGGGGGATCAATAATAAATTAAACAAGCTGTTATCAACGGAACAACCTGAGTTGAATAGGTAATTATGAAGTAAAAAGAAAAGAAAAACTCAGTCGTTTCTAGGAGCATCTTCACTAATAGTTTTATTATATTACTGTGAAGCAATGATTCTTTTGCCTAAAGCGGCCTTGTCTTATGAACACGTCTTTCCATTTTCCAATCACTCACCGATTCCTCGCTTACACCTATTTCGCAAAAAAAAAAAAAGGAATAAGATGAAAATATGTTTGCTTACATACTATGTGCAACAACTATCTTTAGCAGGAAAAGTAAAGTAGGAGATGAAGCTACATAAAATGAAGGCAAAGGATCAATGGAGCACACTCTTTAGTGTCTCTAATGCTTCAGAAAGTACAAAACAAGCTGCTACCTTCACTGAAAGAAAAAAGGAATCGTCGACAGTTGTAGGCCTTTTGTAATAGACCATTGCCTTTAGTCTTTTTCTTCTAGGCTTCTAAAAACTTATGAGCATTACAGCGCAAATCAGTAAGTAAGCGCGTCTTTTTAAACCTTTGTTGACGCAAATGTTCGCAAACGTAACATAGTCACCTTCACCTTCCTTGAGGTTTTGGTCAGTGCATTGTGGTTGAACAAGCTCAGGAGATTCAAAATTAACCATTCTGCTTGAATTTTTAGTGTTCTCTTATGTCGTACAGAAGGTCTTCTCCTTTGTACGTTCACCGCGGCATTCCAAGTAGATCATCATCGACGTTTAAGTATGTACAACACAATGACGGACAGTTGCCTCATATTGGATGATAAAAAATAGATTTGCTTTTTGTCCCTGTTTTTTATTTTTATTTTTTAAGTAACAAAACGTTCTGAATTTCGCTTTCTCCCTCTTTTACCTCAATTCAACAACTTTTTAGAAAGCTTTCTACAGCCCCATTCCACTTTCCTTCAATTCAATATTACGGCTTACTATAGATAGTCAACGCCTTCCTTTCCTTTGTTTAAAGAACCCCATTACACTCCCTTCCTGCAAACACCAGCTCACTTGAAACAATAATGAACGAAATACTATTGTCCGATTCAACTACTGAATACGATTATTCTAACGGATCAATGGTAGTCAATATTGACACTGACCTTATTCAACAGCAGACAAAAGTGGATGTCAACTCTACAACCTCATCCAATTCAGTTCCTTCTTATTCCGAAAACTCGCAACAATTACAATATGCATCTTATCCAGGTAACATAAATGAGATAAGTGATTTCAGGGGGGGCCAAAGGGAGGTTTACAGTAACAAAGTTGTCTCTTGTATACTCATTGAAGAAGAAAGGCGGAAAAACGCAAAATTATAATGAGGCAATAATAAGATTATTTTGAAGGCACAGCTCGTACTAACATTATCTTTCGCTCATTTTTTCACTCCTATTTCATTTGATTGTTCTTGATTATTTGCCTTGTGCACAGCCTACACATTTCAGTCGTTGCCTGTGGGATTCACCTCCGCTTTGCCCGCTTATACACATGCACTTCCTCGGTTAGATTACTTTGATGACTCGCCTAATAATGCTAATGTAGCGGTAGCTCCTACAACGTCTGTTACATCAACTTATAACAAGCAACCTACCAGCCCTGCATCGATTTCATCTGCTTCGTCATTGCCTTCTACACCTTCACCGCCTCCTCATACAATGAGTTCTTCAGCTTCTACAATAATGAATACAGCACATTTGAATTTTACAGTAGCCACTAATAAAACTAGTAATAATAACAATTCACACATTTTGACTCCACAATCTCTTAACGCAAATGAACTACTTAATACATCTTCTCTGGGATCGAGTACTTCATCTCGTGTTACTTCTGCAAATAATATAAACCTTTCCACTTCTCCATCGTCAACATGCTATACTACAATGACAGGAAATCCCAACAGACAACAGCAACAGTTCAATACCGATGTGGTTCTCTTGAAGGAATCTTCTTCACCACTGATTCATGCAGCTACGAACATTAGCTCTGCTATTGCTACTACCAGGAGCGGCACTATTACAACAGGCAACAACGACATGGTAGTCGTAGCTGCCGCGGCTGTTGCCGCGGCGGCGGCACCTCAGTATACCAATTCCACAACGGCACGTGTAAAAGAAATGATCTCTCGAGCTAACTCTATTCCAATGGAGTTCTATCATACAGAATTCTTGGAGTATTCCAAGGAAACATACGAGAAAAAGTTGGAATCGAAACGAAACAAGCGTAAAAGATATACTACTACTACTACTACCAACACCACCACTTCCTTGCAACGGCAACCAGAGCAACAGCAACACAGTCACTGCTCAAACGGAAATAACTCTGTTATTAGTGACAATGATCAAAATAGTGCCAGAAGAGGGGAAGAAGATCTCCAACAAGTGACGAAAAGGAAAAAAAGTAACACTAATATTACTTCAGACATTTCCAGCGAGAGCATCTACTGTAATCGAAGAAAAGATACTGATTTGGATGAAGAGGATTACTTTTTTTTCGTTGGAGATAGCACTAGAAATAGAGATGAAGTGGCACAGCATCAAAGTAATGATAGTAGCAGGACAACAGCAGACGGCAGCGTCTCTACAGCAGAAATTCGTCGACAAATTCATATTCAATCAGAACAAAAAAGACGTGCACAGATCAAGGATGGCTTTGATGAATTACGAAAGCATCTTCCTGGGTGCAGTAACAAGAAAATGAGTAAAGCAGCTTTACTAACGAGAACTGTTCAACAACTGCAACATTTGAAAGGGATGCAGAACGAACTCTTATCTGAAGTTGAGAGGCTTCTTCAGGAAAACGAAGCATTGAAAAAGTAAGTGATCAATAATTTTTGGTCTGCGTCTATAACCCGTAAGTAACATACTACTTCCTTTAGATTTCAGCATAGCATACTTCAACGTCAAGCAATGGAAAAACCATATACCTTTTAAGTTGTCATGTATCCTCTGTTTATAGTATATAGCTTAACTTATTACTTCAACCTTTGCATTCTATATGTCTCTGTAACCGCTCCTTCGTTCATTTTGCTTTTACACTGATGGCATTCCATCCGTTATTATTTACTCTATGGCCCTTACTCATTTAGGCGACGTAAGTCCCTCCTTGAACTTTCTTTTCTCTTTTTTCTCTTTTTCCGAATGATAAAATGCAGTTTCATACTTTGAAAACATAATTCTTGCTTGTTGTAGGACGGAAGCACGTATATTGAGTACTGTTTATAGAAATTTCTGTAATGTACATACACTTCTACAGCAGTTTCCTCAGTGCCATTGAAAGTTTGCTTCTTTTGTGATGGTTATAGTAGAGCTTTTTTTTTACCGTAGAAAGTAAAAGGGGTCGGAGATCTGCGTGGGGTTCTTCATACATAATGCATTTTACATATCCCTTATTCTTCTGTTCCTCTAGAACCAGTGCTTGTATAGTTCTGAAAACTACTCCTTACAATAACTTGGGGTGGGGGGTTATTTTTGCCCTTGACATAACAATTTAGAAATGATACGTAGGCCATCAATCCTATAAATAATTGAAAAGCCTCGAAGCTTATGTAACATTAAAGTACAATGTTGCTTTCATTGGTTCTAGTATAAAGTTATCACATTGATGTGGTTAAGACTCTTGTACCCACTGAAATTTACCTGCTTTTTCTCAAAATTTCGATACGTCGTCTTTTAGCAGATATTTGTTTGTAAGTGATTCTTAGAAATAGTATGTCGCTTGAAGGTAATTGTGCCGTATCATTTGAATGGAAAATAAGTTATGTTGAAGATGAACAATTGTAACTTTTTTAAACCAGAGTACTTGTTAATATGTTACTTTTTCTACTTTGTCATTCTGTCTTCTGTTATAGCGGCGAAAGTCAGAATAATGAAGTGAGTCCTGACTAAGGCTTAATGTTCATTTTAATATTTGCGAGGATAACAGCTCATCATTGCGTCTAGTTCAGCTAGCTTTGAGTTATCGCACAACCTAATAGGATTTAGCTTTAACAAGCTTGAATATATTTGAGTAATCAAAGCACGCAGAGTTAATTAAGAAGAGTTTTTGGTGTCTGGGCAACTCTTGACTCTTGAATCTTGATTTTTCAAATGCTGGTCACCAAGTGGATGTAGCAATCGCACAACTCTATATATTTTCAGCATTGATGGAGAAAAAAAAAGTTGTACGAAGCGGGTGCCTTCTCACTTATTATTCCTTTTGAATTACAACTCTCATACTTTTCACGACTATAAGTACAGCTCCATTTAATAAGTTTCTGTTCGCAAAAACTATCAAAAAATTACTAGTACACGAAGCCGCAATCTTATGTAGAATGTATTCCTTATTCTGGACGGTATTATATCCGGTCACAAAAGAGCATTATTGAACAACTGGCCCATCGAGTCGTATTATTTGCGGTGGAACTTGCAAGAAGCAATTGGTTTTTGCCAAAAATATTGTGAAACTCGCGGAAACTATGTAAGTGAAGTATATATCAGCAGCTCATGCATACTTGTTCGCCAAGTATACTTTTGGCAATAATTCAAGTTGTTCCTAGTTCATTCCGCGAGATATGTTCATGTATCTTTCTTCTCTATTGTAGGGAGGGGGGTTGACTTTGTAAGCCAGAAGAAGAGTAAAAAAACGCAGTTACTAATGATAGACGCGCATTATTGTCCTGCACTAATTAGGTCAACGGACTCGACTGTATTTTTCACCTGAGCAGCAAGCCCTCTTCATATAAGGCAGGACCACGTATGCTTATGAAAATAATTTCAGGATGACTCGGGTAAACACTACTACCAAGCAGTCAATGTAAAATAGAGTTTTATGAAAAAGACTTGTCAACCATATGAACAATTAAGGGAGCAAAGAAATCTAAACCAGCAGGGGGCAAATGCAAGAAATATATTGACGGATGACTCAAGCCTCTTCAAATTAACTGTTGTTTCATTTCAGCAGTTTCTTTACCAAGCAAATATTCTCAAAAAAGCTCTCGCTTCGTACAACAAATTACCTCTTTAAACAGCGTAATATCTGTTACAGCTGTAAAGCCCAGCCTGTACAGCATCTAAAGGTTTACTCTCACCACTGCCAATGCTTTGCTGTTGGTGATATGTGTCTTTTCAACTGTTGAGATGTAGGTATTCCCCATGCGACACAATTATGGATACCAAGTTTTTTGAACACAGTAATGCGACAACAATATACTGTTGATAAACCTTGGCGATAGAAATGCGATGAATTTGTTGGTTTCAAAAATGATAGATTATTCAAAAATTGAAGAACAAAATTCTTTTCGGCGACTTTATGGTATAACTATTATGCTGGTGTCAGTATTACTCAGAAACGATGTTTAAACATTGTTTGGATAGAATACGGCACACAGTTGCAATTGAAAATATTTGTTAAAAAGCGAATTAATCAAAAAGAACAACAACAATTTGTTAACCGCATTCGAACTTTTGACCAACTATTCAATACAGATCTACAAAGCCAAATGACGCTACAGGTTAAGAAATAAGACGTTACTGGCGTGTAAGGACAATGTAAACCGATAAGGTCATTGAAGCTGAATTCTACAACTTCAAGAATTTTAACTTGCATTCTCTAAATTCTGTAAGCGCTCAGCACCTTCAAAAGTGGCAACTCATGACGCTTGAAATACATCATTACGAACGAATTGCGTATGACTGAAGTGTTTGCAGTTTGTAACCAACTGTCTTTAATGTAGAAGAAAAAAGAAACCAAAAAAAAACCAACAACCTGAAATTCTCAGTTCACGACTAAAAAACATAGTTGGAAAAATAAGGTTCCATTATCTTAGCAGTTATAAATAATGTTTTTTTATGTCGCTTTGAAAGCACTTGGAAGCCAGTCTTCTAAGCAGCCATAAGAACGATATGTTGGATGCTGACGATTTGTTTGAATGAAAAAACAGGCCATTACTGTTTATCAAAACGGTTCAGGAAACTCTTGACTAGCAAAAGAAAAGCTCATCATTGGCGATTTGCTTTCGCATGTAGGTGTATATGATGAGCTTGCATTGTATTGCGTTATTACTAGATTTATAAATGCTTGAATATAGTGAAACTACTGAGATTGCAAGCTGCATTGCTTGTAACCGCTTGTTTGAATAGGAGCAGTATGTATATTCAATTTACGCCAACATGAAGTTATTCCTACTATTGTCCGTTGCCTGCAACGAAGCAATTTGGATGCGTAACATCAAGCAAGACTAGATGACGATGAAGAGCGATGACTGTCTTCATAACGTGCAGTGGTTGTAGCCATTCTTAGAATATATTCAGCCCACACAGTAACGGCTGATGTAACTAATGATGCCCAAGGGCAAAACATAGATTGACAAAAGGCAGGGAAGAAATAAACAATGCAATTAAGTTCTTTACATTGCTCGTTTATCTCCTGCTTCAGATTTCAAGTTCGAAAAAAATACTCTTACTCAAAACTCGAACTAATAGCTTTCCGTCTATTTTTTGTTTTTGTTATATCTATGTGAATAGAAATTTTTTGACTGCCTCAATTCTCTTTACTTCTTTCTGATTATGAATGGTACGACACAATTATCTTATTTTATTCAACATCATTTTTCTGCATTGTGCAATTTTATCAAAAAGTGCGTTTACGATTTAATACATGCAAGCCCTAAAGGTTTTAAAAGCTCGACTACCGAAAAGGTAAAGGAATCTTCAACTTTTAAAATAGTTGCTTCATATACGTTTAAACAAGGATTTTTATTACTGACATTTTTTAAGCCCAATGGACACGAGATATTAAACTTATCTAAATTGCCCGGGGCAGCTCGAGTTGAGAATAGAGCGATGCATAATGTCGGTCAGGGTGCCGTGGTGGGCGAAAAAGCATACTATCTAAATGGGGGGAGGGGGAAGGGGCTAAACTAATCATTATAATTGGTAGGCTAAGACTTTGGGCGCGGTTCGGGATCTTGCTTAATTAGGCCTGGGCGGGCACCGCAATTATTCATAACATGTTTAAACACCAACACCGACCGAGAACCACCTTGATAGCGGCATTAAAAAACCCTAGGAAGCAGAGAGAAAGGGATCAAAGCTGAAAAAATATCAGCGGCGTACAGGAATCGAACCAACAATCGTTGGTTTTGGAAGCCAAGGCGTTAACTACCTCCACCGGGGGCTGGGCCCCCTTTGCTTCATATACAGTTTTTTAGCTTTGGGTTTAGACGAAGCCGCAATATAACTAGACGAAAAAAGTAAATTTTTGAGATCATTAAGTTATAGTTTCAGGATCAAACTCCACAAAAATTGAGACGCTTACCTGTAAAAATCAAACCAGCTTCGTGCTGGCGATTAGAGGATGATGTTTAATTGGTTGTTGCGGGTGATTTTGGTTTTCTAGAAAACTCCGCAGGTCTTCCCGTTGACTTCCAGATCGAAACGCTAATTGTCAACATGTTTTTAGCAGCGTTGACGTCCCGGTTCCAAAGTATCGAACAGGTTTTGCAGGCAAGGATACTTTGGCCGGGAACTGTCTTCAATGCTTCAAGATTGTTGGAACGACAATTATTGCATATTCGAGAAGTTAGGTATTCATCAATGGTTAATACGAGCAAATCGCCAGCAGCCTCTCTTCGCTTCAAGGCACGCCAAAGAACTCCCACGACACCAGTCTTATGGCCTTTGATGGGCACTGCACTCTTCCCGAACATGCCATTACCAACTACAATCAAAGGGATCTTTTTAGTGTCGCCTACACTAAAGGGTTCAGGCTTCCACTTGTTCTTCAGGGGATTACTGTAGAAAGCATGAGTTCTATCAATATTTCTGCGAATAGTGGATGAATTGCTTATCATTTAAAAACCTTACCTCTCTTTCTTAGCGAGAACATCGCTTACTTCTCTCGCATCTGCTTCTTCCTTCTCTTCTGGAACCTTTTGCTTCTTCTTCTTCTTCTTTTTACGTTTACAAAAGGCCATTCTGTCGGTATTCTTCTTTGGCCACTTGCTTCGATCTTTCTTCTTCTTCAACCTCAATTGCTTATTGTACTTTGTGGTTCCATTAATAAGCAAATTGACCATGTTGTCGGCAGCACGCTCCTGACCCTGGTATAAACGAAATCGTTCTTCAGCAGTTCTCTCGCCGTAAAAAGAGAACAAGGCTTCCAAGTGCTGCAATATATATTGTACATGACGGTCATGTTGTTCGATAATAGAAGTTTTGGCGGTTGGTATGCCACTTTCGATCATTTTAATTGCGCCTGCTTTCTTCTTTTCCAGCTTTGCAGCGTATCTAGTACTTCCGGTCATATGATAATATTCCTTGGTAGAGCAGCTGCGTACTTGAAGTTTGTTATGATCTAATCCGATTGCCGCTGTGAAGACAGATCTTCGCCCTGGATCAAGGAAAGCGGGTCTGTAATTGTCTTGTACTTCGTCATAAGAAAAATCTTCCAAAGTCAAGGTGTGATTATGAATGGTCATGTCTTCTTTTGTTTTCTTTTTGCGGCTGAACAAAAAGTCTACAGTAAAGCCGTCCGACCTAACCATGTTTCGAAACATTACATCAGAACTTTCCTTCAAAGCGGTTAGACTATGACAGAAGCAAAAATAGGGGTGTGTTTACTATTAGGCATAATTTTGCTGAAGAAGTTCTTCTATAGTTTTACCTCTTAAAGCCAAACTTTTTGAAGTCGAAGACTTTACAGAATTGTTCGAGTTGGGCTGTATAACCCTTGGCAACTTTTCCGGGAAACATGAAGGGTGTAAGAGCGTTTATACTTATCGCGATGAAACGCCATTTCAGCGATGGAGTAGGAAAGAGAAAGAAACGCTGAGGAAGTGGTAGGACACGGACATCGTACGGTTTATTCTGTATATGTTCTTGCTCGTACGTAAACTGTATGTTCCATAACGCATTAACAAACTTTGCAGGAGCAGCAGAAAGAGAAACGAGGGTTACTTCTCCTGGAATGAACTTTTCAAATTGTTTGCAGAGTAATTCAATTCGGTTTTTGTCAACGGCCGCCAGCTCGAGGCTTTCTGGCCAATGAGGATGACCATGATAGACAGATTGGTAACAATACAGCTGTACAATTCTTTGTGCATCAGTGCGTTTGATATTCTAGAATGTGTATAAAGATAAATAAAATGAATAAAACAGCAGAGCATTAAGAAGGTACTCGGTTACAGCCTTACCGGGAGCATAGTTCTCAATTTGTAAGTAAGGAACTTTGTTAAGCGCTGCTCGAAGCGCTCTACAATGGAGTTCGTGTAAGAGACACTCAATTCCTTCGCTGCCTCTGTAAGGCAATGACTATATCCCACGGTCAGCTTGTGTTTCACTTCGATAGTAGGGAACTTTGCCTTGAAGTCTGTATAATACTGTTTTATGTTCTCGGATAATGCCGTTTTGTGAGTAACTTGCTTGCCCGTTACTAGCTGACCTACTGAATACCAGAATTGCTGGCAGAATACATCAGGAATAGACCTGTCTTTGTTGGCTTCTTTACTGTCTTTCTTGCTGGCTTCTTTGTTGGCTTCTTTACTGCCTTTGTTGCTGTTTTTATCAGTGTCTTTCTTTTCGCCTTTGTTTGCATTCCTTTTATTCTCCTGATAATGAATGAGGTACGAGTTAACGAATAATTGACTAGAGAATACTATTGTCCTTATGTCAGAGCAGCAAGATATGACTTTTTCTTGGAATTGTTCGCGAAACGCTGGCTTCACAGCAGACGTAAGAGGGAGCTTTCTCGTGAATACAGTGGAGCCTTCTCCAAGCGTCGAGGTAATAACTTCTTCCTTTGAAGCAATGTGATTGGGACATTCGAGAGAACGAGAAGTAGAATGACCTTTTAAGCCACAACTGATACACTTGATATCTCCAGTTGTTTGCTTCTTCTTTCTCTTTGCTTGCTTCTTTTCTTCCTTGATTGTAGCTGATTGCTTACGTTTCTTACCGCTACTTCCAACTAAATTTCCGCTAAGCAAACATAAACTTGTCTTGCAGTGAGAGCATGATACTTACCATCAGCTGCAGAAACTGCTTTGTAAAACTTGCATTCATGGTATGCCTTGTTGAAATGTCCGAGTGTTTTGCAATCCTTGCACTCGATGTTTACTAGTCATACAAAACATAATCTGAGGATTACCACTATAACTTATTTGTGGCAGCGCGCTCATGTGTTACTTACGGAAGGACTCATCTTTGACTTTATTCTTATGGGCCTCTGCCACCGATTTAATTTTTTGCAAGATTTGGGCTTTGTACATGGTAAGTAATAGCTATCAGGATGAGGAAAGAAAGTATAGAAGAAGAAGAAAAAGATGGAAATCAGAGGAAAGATGTCAAACATATTTTTATCTGTAAATGCTTCGAGTTTGACAACATCTATTTTTTTGTTACGATTGACAACAACAACCGTTATCTACGTGGCGGAAGAACGTGTCTGGGATTAGTTTAACGCGTAGATCAATTCATATGATCCATAAATAAAGTCTCGTAAACTACAACCCTATATCTATTGCTGATAAGACCTGTGTCACACTATAATACTCAGTACGTCTCGTAGTACTTTAACGTAATGCCACTATCTATTGAAAAATGTCCCTGACCTTCAAAGTAATGTCTACAATTATTTACTCAATAAATCGTCCAAGAATATTATACCATTTCATCCTAAAATAATTTAAAATTATCTAAATTAAATATATATATTGTCCAATAAAATTTGTATAAAGTGTAAAGTTGAAGCTAAAACACTGTAACTCAAACGATCTTTTGTGTAAATTTCAAAAAATTCAAATTATCGGTACGCAGAGATCCATTTTCCTAATACATGGAGTTTTTATTGCCTTTATGATTACATTATATGTCAAGAGTACACCTGTACTAATAAGCATCTTGATATTGAATGAAAACTGGTCTATTGAGTGCCATACCTCTTCTTTAGCAAAAGTATGTAAACACGTTTGCACATGATATTGGAGTTTTCAATTCACAGTGTTTCCAATATTGCAATATCCTCCATCATGGCAGGCGTTTCTCGGCACTTTTATTAATTACTTAACTCCTTAAAGCGCTCGCATTGTATTTCATCTTTGTTCTCCTTTTCGAACATTTCAATTTCTACTTACATAGTCAATGTTATTTTGATTCTATATACATTTCGGACAAAAGTCAAGTTTAATTTTTTTAGAAATAGTTGATTTTTTAATTTCAAAGCACAATTGTGATTTTCAGACAAAGTAACTAAAAATTGAGACGTTTAATCACAATATTTCCGGCTCAATTGGTACTCTTTTGACTGTTTTCAGACTAATGACATGAGAAGATCATATGCTTTTTATTTTAATTTTTGAAAGGATGATTTTTCAGAGTACTATTTGGATATGGACTTTAGCCTAAATCATCTTCATTTTCAAGATATCTATTCCAATACATCACAGGGTGTCTTACACAAGCTTGTAGATTTATCGTTAATACTGATTAACTAGCTTCAATAATGCGGGAATTAGCGTATCATTATTGCTCAAACTATTCCTTTGATTTACTCTTGTATACATGCAAAATTTTTCGATTGCAATCAAAATGATAAATATGTTGGCATAAACAGAAGTCTATATTCTCTTGTCATTATGGTGAAAACAAGTAAAGAAGCGAATTGTATTCATATTATTATAATGGACTGCCTTTTCTCACCCAAGTTATCTACAAATCTACAACAATCTCAAGGGAAGAAGCTAGAACCCCTTTTAATAGGCTGAGGTGCTACAGGTTCATCAGAAATGGCCTTCCTCTTCTTTGCTTTTCATTATAATATATATGCTTCCAAAAAACCACCACTGCCAGTCATATTGTCCGATTTATGAATCATCAGCTACGTATATATTGGATAGGCATAATGAAAAGGTAGGATTATTAAACTAGATATTTGTAGAACACATTATCCTACCTTTGTAAACGAGATGATTAAAACACGCGATATGAGCTTTTATTTATGCCTCCATACTCACCATTTTTTAAATCTAATTAAAGAGTGCTTGTCAAAAATCAAAAAGTACATTTGACGAGGTCCACTAAATTAAGCAGATATTCTTACTTCAAATATCAAAAATCTCATAGATGACTAGAAAGGGCAAGCCATAATATGAAATTCCGAAATTTGAATTAGTTCATTGAAAATAAAAACAAATTACTGTGAGATTCGAATGGGGGGATTCGGACTAATTTGGTGATCTGTTCTGGACCATTTCTAGAAAAATACTGGATTGATGGCAGATGCTCCATCCAAAATACCTTTAGGCTGAGAGCATAACAGTCTGAATAACCCTTGTTTCACATAGTTCCTATTTGAGAGCCCCTCTCGAAATGCTACAAAATACACCTTTTTAAGCGGAAAGCTTTGCAATTACCGATTCCATTGAGTATATGGAAACAGATAACATTTACAACATTCCAAATTGCTTAAGATTCATATACTGTTTAGAAGAATCAAATGACTTGTCCAAAGCTTGATTACGAAGCCGAATCTAATGAAATCAGCAAGTAAGTATCCCTCATTGCCCATGTCTATTGGAAACTTACGGTATACTGTAAACATTGTATTAATCAGAATGATTAAAAAGATGCGCACAGTACGCGTTACTGTAACAATGTATTCTCGCTTTTCTAGACTTACTCATAATAAGTACAAAAGGTCTTCTAAATTTGGTGATACTGTGAATTTTATTAAGTTGAGAATTGTAATGGGCCAAGTCAAGTAGCGAGACTGTAACAAAGGTCTTTACTTAAGTCTCAACGAGTGACGATTTCGAGAAAGTGCATGCCTGAAACCGTATCATGATTAGTAGTTCAAAGGTATGTAATCAATTGCACCAGTGATCACAATCATAACTCGAAATTCCGATATAACGCATTATCGTGCTACTTCAACAAAGGAAAAAACCCCATCAGATGTTCTTTTGCAAGTAGTGGAATTGTAATTGTAATGGCGCTAAAATATGTACCACATTGTTCAAGAGGTTTGGGCTGGTCATGGAAGACCCGGTACTTAAAGATTCTTCAGGTAGTAAGTCTACATTTTATCGAAAATATATCCAAAAATCCTGTCTCCAATTTCCAATTTTTTTTGTTATTTTGATCTGTAATTCAATTCAACCGACAGGGCTGTTTGTCCAAAAATTATTATACTATTGTCCGAAAGGTTCAAAAACCAAGTAAAGTGTATTAACAATTCTTCATTTACATACTTTACTAAATCCTAGTCGTACGTAGTTAGGAGTGGGTATATAAACAGGAGTGATCAGGAATTCCCTGAACGCAGAAAAATGCAAATTAATGCCGTGTGTATACATATGAGCTTCCAGAGACAAAGTTGTAAGTTGTATTTTGTAATCAAAACAAATCAGTGCGTTTTACAAAAAAAAAAAAAAAAAAAAAAAAAGGAAAATTGCAGATCTCATTATATCACACTTTATTCCAACAGAAGAAAACCAACCTTTTCACCAACCTTTTTTTTTCCATTTCTCGAGCGGTTCTTCCTCTATTCTCATATAATTAAATTATCTTTCACTCGTATACATTAGAGTTAACATATGTGCTTAAGTCTAGCCCTTCTCAAAATGCCCTTGCCACTACATCCTTTCATTTTGTTGACAAGTTACGTAACATTGAGTATGCAACAACAACAATCTGCTGACGATAATACCATTGACGATAGTAGCAGAGATGATGATGATGATGATTGTGCATTTATATCAGGTCAGCATTGTGACCAAAATGGTATTTGTAAATACTGCGCAATGTGTCTCCAGAGCTCATGTATCTTAAGCAAAACAATCGATAACAAACAGCCATTAGATCCAATAAACCATAACAATTGCAACTCAACACAATTTGGCACTACACATATATATGATTGGTACGACTATTGTTTGTCCAGCGGAAATGATAGCAATGGTGGTAATGGTTTATGATAGACAACAGTAGCCATTTGCATCTTCAATCGCACCTAATGGTTCTTTTTTTTTCTCACTAAAGATTATTGTGCAACAAGCACCGAATGTTATCAATATCGAAAGAGTGTAGAACCAACAGTAACCTATGCTTGGCATAATTTGACATGCAATCCGACTACTTGCATGTTAACGGCAAGCAACGGTTCAGCGCCACCTATTCCTGTATCACCTTCGACATTGACATCTACGAACGGTAGTAATAGTAGCAGTGGATCAAGCAATAATGGAACCGGGAGATTGCAACAAGAAAACGACAGCAAAAAAGATGAGAATTCAGCTTCCTCTACAGTAGAACACAATAGAGGACAGCATCATTATTACCATTTTAGAAATCCAGCAATGGTCGCATTAACAATAATATGTTCTCTGCTGTTACTTATAGCAATATGTTGGACACTAAATTTTTGTAGGAAAAGGAAGTGGTACAGTAACACAATTCTAACCTCCACAGGAGATATACTGTCTCGTCAACGTAATAAAAGATCATGGCTTAAAAACTCGTCAAAATTCACTGATGGTCAGCAGCAGCAGCAACAACAGCAGCAGCAAAGACGAGTACCTTCCATGCAAGAATCAATATCCTCAATTCCCAGCACTGCACCACCGTCATTCTCTACTATCCCGTCCGAAATGGTCACTATTCCCAATACAAATCTTGGCGCGGAGCATCCACATTTACGTGTATATACAACAACAACAACAACAACAACAAGAACAACAGGAACAGCGAGCCAACAATTCAATACAAGCATTAATAACAATTCAGCACGATCGTCGATTAATTCAATGATTGCCACTAATCCAATAGCTGTTACGAGCGGTGAATCCTTACCATCCTACTTAGCACCTTACCTTTCGCCCCCAAAATATGAGCAAGCCATAGTTACACAGATCAGAGGATTAAGAGAGGAGAGCAGCAGTAACAGCAGTAGCAGTAATAATCTAGTAGCAGACGCGGCGGACCCTTATCATTGCGAAAGTGCTGCTCCTATACCGTCTATGTGGGTTCCGGTTTACTTCGCCCCGCAAAATCTACATAATGTTAGTAGTGTAGGTAACAGCAGACGATTCACCACCACCGTCACTAATGATAATAGCAATTCTGATACAGCTGATCTCGTTAGACTCCCACATAACCATCCTATACATTCTTATTGGTTGCAGTTACTAGCAAGGAATAGCAGCAGTAGTAACAATAATGCCTTTGTCGGCCCTCTTCTTGTAAGGACCTCAACAGAAAACAATAATGAAGCAGACCTTGGCCCGATTAATGGAAGAGGCCAATAATAGTTAGTATAGTAGAACAACACCATATCAGATAGAGTATTAATCGTAACTATTTTGAGCTTCAAACAATAAAAGATTGTAGTTGATAACTTTCTTTTCCTAAGATGGCGCAAGTTAGCTTATCTTGTCTTCTTTGGCATATGTTAGTTTTTCCTAAAGTTGGCTGACCAATGTAAAGAATCAACGTAGTCAAATTTTTGGCCATAAATTAGCCTAGCTTAGAATCTCTTTTTTGGTGCAAATAGTCTTATTTGTCCTATATTGTTTTGTACTGCTTGTGCTATAGAGAAACTTCACAGAAAGTGAGAAGCAAACATGCGTTATATAATTGTAGAACGATATAGTATTCCTTTTTCCTCACCTTTCCAAAAAAAAAATAATTTCATTACAATGTCCAGCAGTTTCATAATGTAGCTGTGTTCTTTGATATGGGCTGCGCGGCTGCTTCACTATCCATAGCAGATCCTACTGGCCATATACAAAATGAGATTAACTCGGAAGTCTAATGTTTTAGGAGCATCTCTTTCAGCAGTGTACCTGACGGCCTTTTTAAATGAACAGCAATACTTCTTTGATATGTGTGCAAGCTTGCTAAAGCAGCTTCCTTAATCTCAAGATATCTTGCTAGAGGTTCTATTATTACTTCATGTAAGGCTAGGCATGGATTTTCGCAAAAAAGCTCGACCATAATACTTCATGTGCAGAGAAGTGCTTCTTGGGATCACTCCAATTTCTGGATATGTTCACTGCGAGGTAAAATGGTATCATTGCCTTTACATACTCCCTTCTTATATAAAACTCTGTGCTTCTCAGTATACTGCACGCTACTGCAACTTTGAGCAGAAATTCTTCTTCCTTAAAGCAAATATAAAAAGCGCCTAATCTGTTCAGGGACGTATTCTTACAAGTTTTCGCAGATATACTTCTTTTTGAATTAAAAAGGTAAGTAAGACTATCTTGATTTACAATGATTGATGCTTCGGCGGTGAATGCTTTTCTATCATTGCCACAACTCTTCGATTTGCTGAGAATCAATGTTCATCGCCATTTGACACTACGTTGACATCATCCTGTTCAAATTGGTAGCATGTGCAAGTGTTCCTATTTGGCCGTACAAAACAGTTACATTGTCTATTTTTATACGGTCATCATAAACTAAGCTATATTGATAATTGCAGCTACATAATGAAAAGAGACTAAGTCCATTGTTCCTTTTGATAATAACTATGTGTTCGGATTTGGATGATTTTTGACCAAAGACCTAGTTATGTCTCTGATCAATTTAAAACAGTTCACCGAACCGGTCTAAAAACAGTCTCGACGATATTCAATAGAGTCCGAATTTGAACGGAAAATACTGTGGTAGCATTAATTTTGCTTGGGTCGCTATATTATTGTCTGCTTCACATTAAATAGTTTCAAGAGAAGTATTATTATTGGGCAAGACAGAATGTAAGATGGTCCAGTAAAGAGCACTCACAATACTATGTTCTATGTGCAAGCAGTAGAAGTGTCGATGAAAATTGAGCGCCCATGCAAAGATTAGTAGTACGAACGACCCGTTCTAATCAAACTACTACAATCATTGAAATATGTAACATAAATCAGATCATCAAACAACTGAGCAATGAAATGGATCTCTTCTTTATTATCGTTGCGGTTAGTATCTTTCAACCATTGTGTGAGAAACCGGCTATTTGTGTTGAACAGGAATGCAACATCAAGAAGCCGCTTGTTTGTATGCATAAATTTTTTGTCAAACAACACACAACAAGGTAACATGACGAAGCGTTTCAGTCTTTTTATTCCCGCATCTCTCAACCGTCTTCCTTATTTTTCCTTTTATTCTTATTTCCAATCACTAATTCTCTAGTATGAAATTCTTATGCTTGTCCCTTTTGTCGATTTCAGCCTTCTCAGCATTTGTTCATGCTGGCCCCATGGCCGTCATTGAACAGCTGCGATTCTTCCAGACTTCCAACCCAGAACTTCGACTAATTCAATACAGGTACCACTTCTCTCAACAGTTTTTTGATTACTCTATAAGATACTTTATTAACGATTTTCCAAAAAAAAAAGTGACGATTCTCCAGCCAAATGGATGACAGAACAAGACAAAGAAGCTCTGATTCGAGCCGGCATTAAGTTTATGGATATAACTGACTACCGCAATACCAATGATATTTATTCCAGTAACGAAGATTGGACACCTTTTATTCCCACAGAAGCTAAATATCAGGATGAGGTATCACCTTTCATCGGTAATTTAACGACAGATACCATCAGAGATATTTTACAAGAGTTTACATCTTTCCGAACACGTTATTACAAATCTTCGTATGGTGCTGAATCTTGCAGATGGCTATTGAAACAAATTCGTGATATCGCTGAAGGATTTGATCATGTATCTGTTACTGAATTCAAACACAGTGTAAAGTATGACCACGACCATGATGATTCAACATGTTACCTTAACTTATGCAAATTATCTGTTGAATACTGAACTTCTTTCATAGTGGGATCAGTTTTCAATCATTGCTAGGTTTGATGGGTCTGATAAAAACCTTGCCAATGAGGTTGTTATTGTAGCCGCCCATCAGGATTCTGTTAATATGTGGTTGCCATCTTTTGGTCGTTCTCCAGGAGCAGATGATGATGGTAGTGGTACAAGCACTATCGTAGAAGCTTTCCGTAGTCTGGTTCAACATGGCTTCAAGCCTGAAAGGCCTGTTGAATTTCACTGGTATAGCGGAGAAGAGGCCGGCTTATTAGGTAGTCAGGCTGTAGCTGCTACGTATAAAAGTCAAGGTAGACGGGTAGTGGCCATGCTGCAAAATGATATGACAGGATACATAGGTAATAATGGAGAAGTAATCGGTATAGTTACCGATCATGTGGATGGAAAGGTAAGTTTAAAGTGTTCACGCATTTTTTACCTCTGTAAAATCTACAAATTAACTCTTTTCGACATTATTATAGTTGACCGATTTCTTAAAAACTTTGGTTGACAATTACGCTGCGATTCCTTATGTTCTGACTGAATGCGGATATGCTTGTAGTGGTAAGTAATACTTTTAGTGGTAGTTGTAGCTTAACTGTGTGAGTTATCTGAATATGGTTGCATTGTAGATCATGCATCATGGTTAAAGAATGGATATCCTTCCGCTTTTACAATCGAAAGCGCCTTTGGCGATTCCAATCCCTATATCCATACTACTAGTGACACTATTGACAAATTGTCTGTTGATCATATGAAGGAATTTGCAAAGGTTGCCGTTGGCTTTGCAGTGGAACTATCGCATGTCCGTAACTGAATTTGTTAATTTATGATGGAAAAGTCTATCTTTGTATGGGTAGAATCATTATGAAATAATATTCTTAGAAATGGAGAAAGAAAAAATTAAAGAAAAAAAAAATCAGATTGGTGGGTTTAAAAAAAGATAGCAGCCTTTTTTTTTTTTTTTTTTTTTTTTTTTTCTTCGTCCTTTTTTGCATTCTTTTGTTCCTGTCTCGACTTCAAATAATGAGCGAAAAATTGACACCTGTAACAAACCCAAATGATACAATCCAACTTTCAAAAAAATTATCTTATGTGTTAAGACATGGTGCTGTTAAGGAGAATATCTCCATATTGCCGAGCGGATTTGTTGCTATCAAAGATTTGGTAAGTGAGTACGGAAGGCGAGGTAAAGCAGCAAGGTGGCAAAAAGATCAGTCCTAACAAGCTTAAAACTGTACGCAGCTATCACATCCTAAATTTCGAAAAGTATCTTTCGAAAACATTCGGCATGTCGTAGATAACAATGATAAAAATCGGTATGAATTAATGCATAACGAGGACGAAGATGAATGGTATATAAGAGCTTGTCAAGGACATTCTATTGCGCATATCGACACCAAGCAATTGTTGGATGAAATAACAGAACCTATCAATATGCCTGTGGTACATGGAACATCACTGAAGGCTTGGAAAGAGGGTATCAAAGACAAAGGGTTATCTACCATGGGACGTAATCATATTCATTTTGCCACTGGTTTACCGGATGATCCAATTACCATTCCGGGGATAAGAAAATCGAGTGAAGTACTTATATTTATAGATGTGGAAAAAGCAAGAAAAGGTGAGAGTAGACTATTCGATAATTGATAAAGTTACAAATTACGCCTGGGTATCCTTACTAAACATATTGTGTACGATAGGTGGTGTAGTTTTTTATAAGTCAAAGAATAATGTTATTCTATCGGATGGTGTTGACGGGGTCATTTCGCCTGAATATTTCTTGAAGGTAGTCGATAGGTACAGCCACCCAATAAAAGAATAACATTAAAAAAAGGTATGAGAAGAATCCAGAAATCGTCCTCGACCAGTATCTATCTGTATTATCTATGTTGTTGAAGTGATTCATATGCATCAATAGCTGTTAAGAGAGGTTTCCATTGTTGGTGCTTTTTGTTGAGTTACAATTGGTTGATGATGCTGAGGTTGCAGTGGAGTCTGTAATTGAGGCATTACCATTAAATTCTGTTGTTGCTGCTGAGACTGTAATTGCGGTTGTTGCAAGTAATGCCCTGTAGGCGTAACCGGTACCAACCGTTGAGTGAAATCATTGTTATTGGTCTATAGTAATAATTTGTGGGTGATAAGTTAAGAGTTAGTCGTTGCCTATAACCTCTATTTCTCAATTTACCTTATCATAAGAAGAGGTCTTTGACTGTTGCTGATTATATACACCGCTACTATAAGGATTATTGTTATTCCTGTAGCCTACGTCTGTTGGTGTAGATGTAGGCGTCGCATAAGAAAAATAATTGCTTTGATATTCATTCTGTTGTAGTTGTAGCTGCTGCAGTTTTTCTGGTAGTGATGACGTACGATTAGTACCATTGCTGCTGTCACTATAAGATGTAAAAGTTTGCTGTTGAGACGGTCTTATCGTATTTATCGGTACTGTCGTATTGTACATGTGACAGTTAGCAGGTGTAGCGCTTTGACTAATAGAGGCTGAAGTCGGGGTGGCGTACACGTACGGATTAGGCATGCTACAGATATTGTTTAATTGTTTGTATGATGTTGGAGTTGTCGAATGTTGATGATAAATTGGCCTAGAAGGAATTCGCAATGGAACTCTCATTACTGGGCCATTCATTGCCGCAGCAGAGGGAATGGGCGGATAAGATTGTTGAGAATTACTGTTATTATTGAAAAGGTAAAAGTTATGTTGCTGTCGTTGTTGCTGTTGATGCTGTTGTTGATGGTTTTGTTGTTGCTGCTTCATGTGTGTATTACTAACCGAAATAGCCATTGTTTCCAACAATCTCTGCCTTTGCAATTCAGCTTTTGCGACTGCATTTTGGCAATTCAAGAGCTGATCCCTAAATCCGTATAACGCTGTCCTCCATCTTTCATATTCTTCTTTTGAGATAGTTAAATTAAAATGTAATACATCCAGAAACTCTATTTCCATAATGTTCAAATCCATTACTTTCATGCCGGAAACCTCTGACCAAGTTTTATTTGTGAATGTATTGTCATCTAAGAATTTATTCGCCAACATCAGTGCTACTGTAAACAACCTATATTCTGATCCATCTGCACCTTGAATATTCGGGCTATTCTGTAATAGCATGGCTATATATTTCAACGACAATAAAATGACGGATTCTGATAATTGTGTTGCTGTCAAGACTTGCCGACAATATTTTTTAAATGCTGCACTTGTCATATTTGCCATATTTACAGTTACTTTTGTTTGTTCTAAATTTTGACCACTATTGAGTCGATCAGAAACTGCTGCACTGCTGGGACTGAGTTTCGAGGTAGAATGTAGGTCTATGACGGATTGTCTTCTCACATGCCACATCAAATAAACCATTGTCGAAGCAAACTCGGCAATCTCAACTGTATTCAAGTTCACGTTCGGTCTGTCGTCTGTTGCGTTAGGTAATGGCTCTTGTTGGGGTTTTAATAGACGTTGCTGTGTATTAGTATACAAAGGCGAGATAAAATCAATATTGTACTCTCGTGAATCTTGAAGGGATTGAAGAGACATCTGTGGTTTTTGAGTTAAATAAGACTGTGATTGTTGTTGTTCATAAAAAAGATTGCTGTGTATTTGCTGAGAGGCAGATGGCTGTTGAAGCTGTGAGTATTGTTGCTGTTGAAGATGATGAGTTGGGCTTTTTGAGGAATAACCACCAATGTCCCAAAATAAATGTTGTTGGGATGAATGCATTCTATACAGATTAACTTAGATGGAGTATATTGTTATTATCTAGTATCTTTCAAAAATTGAAATACAAGGAAACAAGAAAAAGACACTTCAGTCGTAATTGAGACAGCCAGCATTCGCAGTGGTGTGCGTACGGAAATAAAATGTTAAAGACATATCCTTCGCACGGAGGGGTTTTTGTGCGGGCCAACAGCGAAGTAATCAGAGGTATCGAGCACACTTTCTCCGATGTTAAAAATCAGAAATGCAAAGATTTAGCATAGAACTCGTTATCATGTTTCAAGGTCAAAGTCGGGAAAATTTAGCTTATCCAAGGAGATTGACAAATTAAAAGTCTTCGAATCTACAGCTTAACTCGTGTGGCATGAATTAAAATCCTTTATTTCTGTATTGATATCAGAAAGAAAAGAATGATGGTAATCTAGTTATCGCAACAGTCTTCTCCCTGATACATTTCGTCAACGCACTGCTTTACCCAACCATGGCAATCGTCAGTTCACTTCTTTCTCACTTTCTTGTCTTTATTGGAGCATTTTGTTTCGTGCATTGTTTCGTGTTGTCTTTTGACGAAGTTCTTCCATTTGCTGAGGCAAGCCTTAATCGAATTAAACATAGGCGAGCTAAGAAGTAATAGGTATAGTTTATGTTGAGTATTTCTGAACTTTTCCCTGACCGGAGGAACGTTGTAGAAGCTTGCGTTTTCCATAATGATAAAAAACGCCTGCCCAGGATATTGTTCGTCCAGCCAGTGTAACGCTCCCAATAATTTTGCAAATATTTCGCTATCGGCTCCACAGTTGACCTTAACATCCTGAGGGTATTCCGTAAATTTTGAAGTAATTGCACCGATGATGGGTATGTTTTGTTTTTGTTCTTATAGTCTTCGTAAGGTCGCGATACGGTCTCTCTTCTATATCGCTCAAAAATGTTGCGTACAATGAAACCAGTCATTCTATTTTTTTTGACAAATATCGAAACATATATGTCGCTGTCGAAAATTATTAAAGCATATGCTTTCGTGAGCTTCTTCTGTTGTTTTTTCCAAACGCGTATTTTACTCTTGATTTTGGGCATCAGTGATATGTCAGATAGAGCGAAAAAGACTACGGCCGAGCTTCTACTCTTTTATATATCTTCAAGTATTGATATCAATGAAGTATGTCAAATTTTATTGTAGATTATTGATTCTAACGTCAATTGACTTTTCCTTTCATTGCATAACCCGACTTTGACCATTGAATTTCATTCAGCAAATATTCTTTCTTATTCCCGTTCAAAGGCAGCTTTACTCAAAATGTTAGTAAATGATGCAATCACATCTGTTACTGATAATACATACTTAAAAGGGAAATTATAAGCGGTAATATTTATGTAAGTACTTTTAGATAATGAGGGAAGTTGGGGAAAAATAGTTCATAGACAAAAATCGCATTTCAATACTGTTTGTACCATAGACAGTACTTTCTCAGAATTTGCAGGGTCAATTGCCTTCGAATACGATAGTACAGTACGGTTAGACATATATATTTGTTGAACGAATCAGGTGGCTCACGAGAAGGGAAACTTATTTAAATTTGCCCGAGCCAGTTTCTTACGGTATAGAAGCGGTTTTCTACATAGGTCGAGGTGCAGGAGGTGGGTGTAAAAGCCTACTATCTAAAATGGATGAAGGAGAGGGAGGGGGCTAAAGTGTTCATCATAATTGATCGGTTAAAACTTGGTGGCCAGTGATAGGAACATGCTTATTTGAGCCTGGGCGGGCGCCGCGATTATTTATAGGTTGTTTGAGAACCAACACCAACCAAAAACCACCGACAACGGCATTAAAAAAACGTAGAAAGCAGAGAGGCGAGGGTGAACAAGCTGAAATACAATGCTCGCAATGCCCAAATAGCGGTATATGGATTTTTTAAAATGTTAGACAAGGAAAACTGAAATGGCAGTTCTTGAAATACCAATGGCAAAAGTCAGATTTTTTTTAATATTCGTAGTTATTAAAGTACATCTTTATGAGACATACGGGAAATTGCCTGGTTAAGTGTTTTATATATGCTACCACGTTGCAAAGGAGTACCCTCCCATTATTCTCAGTAACTCTAGTCTGTAGATCTTTTTTTTTTTCCACTCTTATGCGTCTTACTTTTGTGGTATTCGCTAGTTTTAATTATGAAGTAAAAGGTAAAGAATAACACAAGAGAAAATAAACACGAAAGCTTAACGAAATCAAACCACCGTCTTTATTTCTCTTTCAAAAACAAACTAAAGAAAAAGAAAAGAAAAGTAAAATTACTGCTATTAATAAAGACTTATTGTGTTTGCTGTCTACGAAATGATTGTATCGGGATCTATAGCTGACACTGATGTATTATGGTCAAATAATACTCAGTGAATCAGAGGTTTCCGTAAAAGAATAGGTCTTCCCTTTAGGTGGATAATTACTCGTCCATCCCAGAGCGGATTGATTTGTAATGTGCTATCCTGGCAGATCCAGGGTGATCATGCAGCTACATCTATAATCCAATATCTATCGGCCACCAGTTGTGTAGCTCAGATACTGTGGGAATGATTATAGATGTTGGCTAGGAAGAGATATTCGTGCGTGGTGTTCTTTTGATTGCGTGAACAGTTATTGTGTTAATAAAGAGTGATTGAGCCTTTTTTATCTCCAACCATACTTTATTTCCAGAACAGGGAGCAGTACCGTGACCTACTATGTTTTGGTTGTTGAATCAATATATCCTACGAGTACATATACCAATCCTGCTATATACCTGAATGTCATATAGCCATAGATAACCTAAGTAAAATATATTTCATAAAGATAACCTGTTCAAGTCTTATGTGAGGTAGCTAATCTCACATAAGAATTATCCTTAATCCATATTCTTTTCTTATCTTATCTTTATGTGTTATACATTTGATCTAAGGTTCAAATGTATGCAATCGAACACACCGCTTACCAAACGGGAACGAAGATATGAGCAGTACTCATATCTGAGATCAAGTTTTATTTTACATTTCGTTAGACGTTTTGAGTGATGATTTACTCATATAATATTGCCATCGTGCCTCAAATACGACAACTTTGCCGTTCAATTCTGCAGAAAATTTTTTGATTGCGCTTTAATTACGGGAGGAAGAGCGCAAATATATCCACCAACAACCTTATCAATAAAGATACAGTTTCAAGATAGCTTATGTCCGTCTCTATTCACTTCTTGATCACTCATATCTATTATGTATTTTATATTTTCTCTTTATTGCCAAAGATTGACGAATGAGCTTTTTTAAGTGACAAATTACATTCATTCTTTATACAGACCGATCTTTTCAAATAAACTTTTCGAACACCTCAGTTCAAGATGCATTACTTCATTAATGGTAGCAGAAGTATTTTCATAATAAAGCTGGCTAACAAACTCTGTATACTTTTCTGTCACTGGCTTCGTTTCTGCATATATCAGTCTTATTTGCCTGCTTTTTTGTGGATATCCCAGGTAGCATCTTGCTGCTCATCTTCGCGTCGTTCTTTCAACAATTTCTGCGTGGCGACCAGTTACGCTAACGACCTTCGAAATTTTAAATGGTATAGTAAAAGAGTTTTCTGACCCTCCATGACGCTGGGTTTTTTCTAATTATCCTCCCTATCGTTTATCTTCAAGTCTTTAATTCCCTTGCAACAACAGATTCAAGAATCTCTGCTGCTTTAAGTGCAGTTTTCCAAATGATAAGGACCAGATTCCTCCCCATAATTTCTCACCATATTCCTTATATTCAAATAGCCCACATTCCTTGTCTTTATAAACGTGGCAGTGTAATTTGCCAGTCATCTACTGCTAGACATATTACGAATATTCTTTATAAAATTACAGAGAAACAAGTGGTACTCAATAGAGCTACAAAAAGGTCTGCAGTCATAAAGGTAGGCTTCGCCGGTAGAATTGATTGTTGTATCCCAACATAATATTACTCTTGATAACTATTTTAAATAAGGTTTACAGATCCTTGAAAAAGGATTAGGATAACCTCTTTTTTCTGGAAGAAATTATTATCTATTGCCAAATGACTTGGTGTTGGATATGTAATATAATAAGGTCAAAGTAGAGAAGAACTCAAAAATGAAATCTGTGAAAACCAAATTATCTTCTTCATTAATGGTAATATTCTGATGTAAAGTTGTTGTATCCAACATCATATTACGCGTAGATTATTACATAATGCTAAATAAGAGACTACAGATCCTTATAATGATTGGTTTAATCTTGAGTGATAGCTTTGTCAGAACAATTCTTATCGATCCCGGAAGAAGAGATCATCTGTATGTACATCCGAGACAACATCATATGAGTAATTGACTTGATTTAGAAATAAATTAATATAGTATTTGGATTTGTATAAATCAGATAACTTTATTTTGCAGATCAAACAATATACATATATCTCATCTATTCAAGCTATTATTCAACTTATTGTTCCTTCACTTTAACTCTTTACCTCCTGGCAAGATTCAGAAGACTTCAACAGAGACATCGGTAGAATTAAGGAATAGTTTATCCTGTCCGTCACGTTAGTTATAATGAAACTGCTGAAGTACTGGTCAAAGGAACCTTTAGTTAGATCAACCCACTTACCTCCTGTCACCGATCCAATCGGTCAAGGCACCGCTATAGCATGATGAACCGTGCAGTAACAATTGGGTATGTCTTTTCTTTTATCATCAGGTCATCTTGTACCTAAGAGTCTCGATAGAAAAAGTTTTTTTACAATATCCACAAATATAAATAGAAGTACTTTTTTCCTACATGGTTTTTGTCTTCAATTCTATATCAGAATATTCTACCTAATAAAAGAAGATAACTTGGTCTTCACTGATTTTCTTTTTGTTTTCTTTTCCTTTATACTTTTATCTTATCGTATACAAGAGAAATATTCTACCCGGAAAAACAAAAAATTGTTCTGAAAAATTTATCACTTAAGGTTATTCTAATAATCATAAGGATCCGTGGTCTCTTATTTCAATTTATGTAATAATCCAAAAGTAATATGATGTTGAATACAACACTTGGGTTAGAACTGAAATATTTTTAAATTTATTTGGATTTGATTACAATGGTTGGAGGAACCTTCAGTTAGATCAGCTCGCTTACCTGATGATGCAGTTCCAATCGGCAAACGCACCATCATATAACGGTTAACTGTCCAGTAGCAATTGAGTATTTCTTTTCCTGATCACCAAGCCATTGCATGTTTAGAGTCCTGCTAGAAAAAAGAAAATCTTTTTACAGCTTGGTTTTTGCCTTCCTTAGGTTATTACTATTGAATAAACGAAAGCAATTTGGTCTTGTAGGATTTCCTTTCGCTTTCTTAATCCTTTCAATAGTCTGATTGTCTTATATATACAGTGACTCACAAAAGTGTGGCAATGTTTTGTGATTTTTGATTTTCTAGTTTTCCTTCCATAATCAATTACAAAACACACTCTTTTTCTTATTTATATTTGAAGTAGGCTCTATTCGCTACAGTTTGGTGTGCTTTTCATTGCATTCGCTTCAGATTTACTGATTGTAACAGTTGTCATTGCTAAATGGCGAAATCTCGCCATTCACAGCATGATGATCATCACAACTTTTTGTGAAAAGAAAGAGTTTCGAAGTCAGCCAATCGAAAACACGTTCCTAGTTTTATATTCATGCGAAACGCTTATTTTGAAGCGTTTCTCTTCTTAACATTAAGTTAAATTCGAGATCAATCTGCCATTAGCCTCCATTAGCAAGCATCATCCTAATTAGTGAAATGAGAAGCATTCCTTACGACAAAAAGATGGATATTATAGCTCAACTCAATGCTAGAAAGTCATACAGAGTTATTTCGGCCGCTACTGGCGTCTCTACTAGGACCATTGGTCGAATCGCCAAAGAGATTCAAGTCGAGCCTAATGCGAAGATGGGGAGACCAAAGAAGATCAGCGATTTGCATGCTAGGCTGATCGCGAGATCGTTCTACACCGGTCAATATATAACCGCCGTGGATGCCTCCAGAAGCCTTCGTGCTCAAGGGCACGATATTTCTGCTCAAACGATTCGTAGGGTGCTCAAGTCATCTGATTTCGATTCCAAGATCAAGAAATCAGCATTGCCATTGACTAATGAACGCCGCCGCAATCGTTTGAGATGGGCAAGAGCTCATAGCAAGTGGACTGTCGATGACTGGAAAAAGGTTGTCTTTAGTGACGAAACCAAAATTAACCGTTTGGGGTCGGATGGTAAGACTTGGACTTGGGTAAAGAAAGGGGAGCCCCTAAAGCCTCACAACGTTAATTTCATGTACAAAGGAGGTGGCGGTAGCCTAATGCTATGGAGTTGTTTCACCCAACATGGGCCTGGGTTCATTGCTAAGATTGAGGGCGGGATGGACTCGAAGTTATATTGTGAAATCTTGAAAGGCGACTTTATGGAGACCCTCAAAGATTATGGTCTCAAAAAGAAGGATGTGATCTTGCAGCAAGATAACGATCCTAAGCATACTGCTAAATATACTAAAGAATGGTTCAGAAAAAACAAGGTCAACGTTCTTGACAGGCCATCCTACTCCCCTGACCTGAATCCGATCGAAAATCTTTGGTTTTATCTAAAGTGCAAGCTAGCTGCGTACGATGTACCTCCCAAGAACATGGGAGAGCTATGGGATCGTGTTGCCGACGTTTGGTACAACAAAGTTACAGCAGAAATGTGTATGAAACACATCGAGAGTATGCCTAGACGTATACAAGCAGTTATACAGGCAAAAGGTGGTCCTACGAAGTATTAAATCTTCAATAAAAGTAGTTTACCCCTGAATCTTGATCGCAAATTTGCATGAAATTCATACATGTCATTTCAATTTTTACTATGTTAGTCTTATCGAGACAGTACAAAAGTTATATCGTATGAAAGAGAAAGCTTTTATCTTCTTGTTCATAAAAATTACTCTTGCTGATATGTATATAATTGTATGACGAAAAGAGCAGAAAGAGCAAGAAGTAGTTAAAAGACCGAATTATTGCCACACTTTTGTGAGTCACTGTATTTCCGGAACAGGGAGCAGTACCGCGACCTACTATGTTCTGGTTGTTGAATCAATATATCCTGTCGTATTTGAGGGTAGATGATATACAAATATTAAAGACATAATTCACTTTATGAAGGATAAAGATGAATTATACAATATTGCAAACCAGAAATAATTAGAAACTACATAAACTCTAATATATGAGTACCGTGAATTAAGTGTTGTGTCTAGTTGACAGCATCATATGAGATGTGGAGAACTCGTATACAAATTATACAAGATCCTCACACCTCATTACTGCTGAAATAATATAAAGCAGAGTAGGAAACGAATATAGAATAAGTGATGATTCTTATACGAGATTAGCTACCTCGTATAAGGCTGAACAGGTTGTCATTTAGGATATATAGTTTACTTATTTTGCTATAATACGTTACTATATGACATAGGATATATAGTAGAATTAATATATGGACATGCAGGATATATTGATTCAACACCAACATATAATAGGTTATAAGTACTATTCTCTGCCTTCGGCATAAAGAATGATTACAAGATAATAGGTTGTGGTCATCCTTTACAATAACTGTTCACTCAACTCAAACACCACGCACGAATACTATTTTCCTAATTAATTCTATTTTCCTGCAAGCAGTGCTACATAATGGTTAGCACGGGAAAATAGGTTAGTTGCATGATCACTAGAGCAAGCCATGGATACGTTTACAAGTTCACCCGCTCCGGGTAGATGCGTAATCTCCTCAAGGGAGAATTCTATTCTTTTACGGTTCAGAAGACGTACGTCTTCTTTGAGTAGAATAACTCAGCTGTCAGTTTCTAAGTTCCGCAATGTGAAGAAGATATTTAAAATTTTGCAGTAGATATTTTTTCTTCTCTTGGAAAACTTGATTCAAAATAAAAACCTACTAGTTTGATCTCGTTAAGCTTTTTTTACTGTTGTAATTATAAGTGATATTTAACTCTACAAGTCGTCAAATACCACATCATGAAGTTATTGCGGGAGAAGGTGTTAAACCTTCCAAGGCAAAAGTTGAAACAATCCTATCATGGCCTGTACCTAAGACAGTGCAGGATGTTTGTCGATTCATTGGTCTTTGTCAATATTACAAGGCCTTTATACCAAACTTCTCTAGTGTGGCTGCTCCTATTACGGATCTTACTAGGGGTTCTGGTCATAAATTAAGAAAAATCCAGTGGTCTACAGAGTGCCAATTGGCATTCAAGGTGATTAAAGAAGTAATGGCAGCGGCTCCAGTGCTTTTGATGCCGGATATGACAAAGCCCTTTAGAATTGAATGTGATTCTAGCGATTATGGTTTGGGCTGTGTTTTATTACAGCAAGATCCTCATGGTGATGATGAATGGAAACCTGTCGCCTTTGAATCCCGAAAGTTTTCGGCTGCGGAACGAAATTACCCTGCGCAAGAACGAGAAATGTTAGCCATTATCCATGCCTGCCGTACATGGCGATGTTTTGTTGAAGGGACTCACTATGAAGTTTATACTGACCATCTCCCCTTACAGTATTACAACACTAGTAATAAGGTATCACCGCGGCTTGCCCGATGGATGGCTGAACTAGAAACATATCAGCCTACTGTTCTATATAAAAAAGGTAGAGAACATTGTCCCAGATGTGTTAAGTAGGAAAGAAGGTCCTGACTGTGTACCAAACGCTACGTCCCTTGAACCATTATACCTTTATAACTCGAATCGTCAAAACAATGTCAATGTATTAGATGCCAACACACCGTTGAATAAACTCAAAAAATCGGAACCTTCACAGCTGACAGATCCTTGTAATGACTGGCCGTTATTTTACCGACAACATGAAACTTGTGGTATTTGACGACTTGTGGAGTTAAATATCACTTAGTTAAAACAATAAAAAGTTAACGAGATCAAACTAGTACGTTTTATTTTCCATCAAGTTAAGTTCTCCAGAGAAGAAAAATATCTACTGCAAAAATTTAAATATCTTCTTCATATTGCGGAACCTAGAAACTGGCAGCTGAGTTATTCTACTCAAAGAAGACGTACGTCTTCTGAACCGTAAAAGAATAGAATTCTCCCTTGAGGAGATTACGCATCTACCCGGAGCGGGTGGACTTGCAAAAGTATCCATGGCTTGATCTAGTGATCATGCAACTAGCCTATTTTCCCGTGCTAACCATTATGTAGCACTGCTTGCAGGAAAATAGAATTGATTAGGAAAATAGTATTCGTGCGTGGTGTTTGAGTTGAGTGAACAGTTATTGTAAAGGATGATCACAACCTATTATCTTGTAATCATTCTTTATGCCGAAGGCAGAGAATAGTACTTATAACCTATTATACCTTGGTGTTGAATCAATATATCCTGCATGTCCATATATTAATTCTACTATATATCCTATGTCATATAGTAACGTATTATAGCAAAATAAGTAAACTATATATCCTAAATGACAACCTGTTCAGCCTTATACGAGGTAGCTAATCTCGTATAAGAATCATCACTTATTCTATATTCGTTTCCTACTCTGCTTTATATTATTTCAGCAGTAATGAGGTGTGAGGATCTTGTATAATTTGTATACGAGTTCTCCACATCTCATATGATGCTGTCAACTAGACACAACACTTAATTCACGGTACTCATATATTAGAGTTTATGTAGTTTCTAATTATTTCTGGTTTGCAATATTGTATAATTCATCTTTATCCTTCATAAAGTGAATTATATCTTTAATATTTGTATATCATCTACCCTCAAATACGACAAAACTAATTGGCCCTCCCGATGGAAATTGCAATTGATCAAGGAACAGAATAATTTTACTGTTGAAGCAAATGTTGTGTACCGTAAATTAACCTTATCTATTGCAGGTGGCAAAAAAGAAACAGAACTTCTTAGATTTATTCCGTACTCCAAGCGTGCTGATTTAATAGAAGATTTTCATCGTGGCTTGGACATGCTTGTCATGTCCCGACCACTGTCTACAGTATCGAAACACGAGTGAGAATTAATTAATTTAAACACAGCATAAACGGCTGTCATCTTAGACTTGAATTGTCGATTAAGCAATTGTTCACAAGTCAAACTGGTATCAGATCCATAACAGTGTTAGAACACGCCTTCACTAATCTCTCATTAGATCCATTAGTACTCATTGGTTGTAACTACAGTGGGTGAAAAAACTGTTCACGTAAATTACAAAATGCGCTATATTCCCTTCTAGCTCACGCTAATCAACATCTACGACGATGAAACTAATACTGGCAGATAGCCCAAAAAAATCTCTATAAAACGAATGTAATTCGGAGTTTCAATCGAGCTATTTTATTAAGAGGAAAATTCTGTCCAAGATTTCTAAACACGTGAACAGTTTTTTCCAATGTTAACTAGTATCTAGTATGGCCACCATTCGCTTCCAAAACTGCTTGTATACGAGCTGGCATACTTTCAACATACCTTCTACACTCCTCCTCCGTAATCTTGTTCCACTCAGCGTCGAATCTTTCCCATAATTGATGGACCCCAGCTGCCCTTCTCTCATACATACTTAAACGCACCTTACACTGGTGCCAGAGGTGCTCGATTGGATTCAAGTCGGGACTTTGAGGAGGCCAATCGTCGATTACGTTCACCTTGTGCTCCTTAAACCACTTTTTAGTGCTATTGGATGTGTGTTTGGGGTCATTATCGTGCTGGAAATACGGTTCTTGCCAGTCTAATCCATAGTACTACTCCATGGTATCCCTAAGTGCTGTGTCCAGAATATGCTGGTAATCCTCGGATTTCATGGTCCCATCGTATATCTGGCATGCGTAACCAGGTTCATAGTAGGTCATACAACCCCAAACCATGATATGGCCGCCCCCATGCTTGACAGTAATATCAAGATGGTGAGGTTTAAGTGGGTCACCTGGTCTAGTCCAATAGTATTTGCAACCATCAGACCCCCAAACGTTGATTTTCGTCTCATCTGAGAACACAACACGCTTCCAATCGTCGACTGTCCAATACTGGTGGTTTTTGGCCCATCGCAAACGCTTCTTTCTATTCTTCTCGCTGATGAAAGGCTTCTTTTGTTTGATACCAGAATGAAAACCCATAGATTTGAGAGCGTTTATGGACGTTTTGTAGGTCAAATCGTAACCCAAATCAAGAAAGGCTTTATGGGCCTCTTGGGCAGTCTTTATAGACCCTGTTAATAGCTTGCGACGAACCACAGCTTTACTTTTCTCCGCTACAATAACCGGTCTACCACCTGCTCGACGTTGTCTGTTAGGGAACCACTTATTGCTATACTTGGAAATCACCCCTTTCGATATTCCAAGTTTCTTCTGGATGCTTTCCATAGATGTTTCTTTCGCAAGTAATGCCTTAAGTTCTATTTGAACGGCAGTAGAGAGTGTACGAGTCATAATTATAGGTAGGTATCAGTTGTAATGAAAATGGGAAAGAAAAGTGTAAAAAAGTCGTGAATTTTTGGTACCTTTATAATCTTTCAGGCACCCCTGCCCTCATTTAACACCCCGCTAAAATTATTTTAATTCTACCCTGTTCAGTCTCCGCAAAAAGTCTGATGCAAGGTTTCTACAGTAATTTGGAAAAAACTGTTCACGTGAGGTCTCCTAGTAAATTCAATCGAATTTAAACTTAGCGCCAATGAAATTGCTCGATAATAGAGGTACTTGTAAAACAGAGTTTAAGCTTTTGAATGATACCAGTTTGACCTGGTTATCGCTTATTTTCGTCTCAACAGAGCTCAAAATGTCTGAAATCAGCAATTACGTGAACAGTTTTTCACCCACTGTATAACATATTATTATCAATCATGTCTATCCTTACTCAAGAAAAACACATTGAAGTAAGTGCTCCGGTTGAAAGCCAATTTATACACTCGAGTTCGGATTTTTGCATGCAGATTACTATAAATAGAGTAATTTCCGGGGTATAGTTCCTAAGCTCATTAAACTCGCCTCAATTTCTAGTTTTTAAGGATATAAAAATTTTTTATTTTCGGAGTTTTATAAAAAATGGTCATATGTTTATTTTTGCTAATTATTCATCAATATAATCTTCATCACTATGATTGTCGCTTTCACTAGTAGTATTATCCTCCTCATCAGTTTCTATCTCTTCTCTCGTTCTAACTTGCGGCAAAATTGATTCATGTACATCATTTTCAAGTGAATCCAATAATAATAATAATTGAATATTTTGAATTAATCTAGCACATATAGAAAAAGCTTTACCTTCTGTTTCCTCAAAGTTAACAGATACGTCTTTCGTGGCAGTCAAAATAGCATTCCAATAGTCATTGCTACAGTATACTTTTTTAAATTTCTTAAAAAAAAAATTAAGACATTTCTATCCAATAATATTTTCAGAATAAAAATCCGAGTCAGAACCCTCTGTAAAGTCTTAAATTCTTTTTAAAATTATACCGCAAGGTATTTTAGCTTTTTTAATTTTTGATTTTTTTTTCGATGAACTTTGACTTTAACCTCAGATTTCTCTATGACGAAGTAAGCTTGGAGCACAAGACTTTTACCATTGGAACGCTGGCGATTAGCTCCGTTACATATATAATTTTCAGCCAAATATTCTGATATATGAAGCTACGTCATCTGACATGACGTCATCGTAATAATATTACGTAATAGAGATAGTTGTTAGCTTTCTAATGGTAAAAGTCTCGTTTTCGAAAACAATTTCCTTATAGAACAATTTACACTTGAAAATTGAAAGCTCGAGTGTATAAATTAGCAGAGATCCGATCCCAAGTTGAAGTGTAGAAAGAAACTAGTCTTTGTCTTATCTTTATCTTTTGTCTTAATCGACTCTTAATAAACCTACCACGAGTTTTCACAGACTTTCTCTTTGTCTTTCTATTCTTTTACTATTATATTTTACCCATACACAACAGGGTGGTTCCAGTGCCAAAGTTTTGGCTGAACGAAGTCCGTACTGTCGTTCGCACGTTTGTTTTGCCTTTTCGGCCGGCTCCTTCTTGGCGTTCGATCTGTTTGCACAAGCATCTTGGCGGCTTAGGTGTGATAGATATCCATCAGCAACATTTAGCCCTCCAGCTAATTTACATTCAAAGAATCCTTCGGCCTAAAAGTATCGCCGACTTCGTTACTCCTTTGATTGGACATAGTATATACCTCTGTACTGGTCACCGCTCCTTTTTGCGTTGGCTAAAGCATCCTCGAACTATGTTAGCTTTTTTCAAGCAGCTGCCTACGTTATCCATCCTCACTCGGCTTCTAATTGAGCTTCCGCCTCTAGCAGGGCATTCCAGCTGGCCCGGACGTTGGCATGCAGATACACCTCTACGTTTAGCTCTTGTATCCGTCCTTTCACCATCTGACGCCAATTATTATGATCTGAAGCAGATACCGTTATGTTATACTGTTGCAAATGCTGTTTCCTGGTCCTATCCGTATAATCAATTTACCAATTTTTTGCGGATTGATATTCCTATCTCCAATAAGGTTGGAGAAGTTCTCCAGCTGCTGACGACCGACAACCCACCCATTGCCTGGCGCACTAGTATTAAGAAATTTATGCCCAGTAATTTTGGCCACGATGTTCCTCCGCCTCATATGCGATTTCAGAGTGCTGCTCAGCGTTCTTCACAGATAGTTACCCTCGATGCATCTCAATGGGTTCCTTATTGTACTCATTGGAAGATTCAGGTTGGCGACAAAAAAGCGATACCCTTTCTTAAACTGACGCCTGGGATATTACGGCAGTATTGGTCGCAACGATATCTTCAGGAAAAATTACCAGGCCCATCATCCTCACTTGGAATCCCGCAGATACCATATACAGTGCTGCTATTAACCGGCTCACAAAAATATAATTTAAGATAACTTCTGCAGAAATGAAGCTAGACTCTTCAAATTTTGAGTGAATATTGCTTAAGTAACATAGTTTTATTGAACAAATTTTTATAAAATACTATTTAGGAAATTTGGGCGGAATATGAAAAAATGTAAAAATCACTGTAAAATCAATCAGGCTACAAAACATTAGCGCTTAGTATATCCACCTTTAGCCTTGATGACTTCTTCGATTCTTTTGGGCATGCTTTCGTAATACTTCTTCATGTCATCTTTAGTGAATTTATTCCATTCTTTATCGAATCTATCCCACAATTCATTCATATTTCTGGGCTTAGTGTCGTATGCATCTAACTTCAACTTGACATGGTGCCAAAGGTGTTCAATCGGATTTAAATCGGGACTATTTGGTGGCCAGTCTTCAATATACCTTATTCCATTGTCTGCAAGCCATTTTTTTGTGTATTGCGAGGTGTGTTTTGAGTCTCCGTCCTGTTGAAAGATGACTTCCTCGTTGCTAAAACCAAAGTACTCAAGTGTATCCTTATACGAAGTAGCCAAGATATGGGTGTACAGTTCTGAATTCATAGGATACTCGATAATACGGCATGCGTAACCTACTCCTAATGATGTCATGCATCCCCAAACCATCATTGAGCCTCCGCCACCTTTTAATTGAGTCTGATAATTATGGGGTCGAAGTGGGTCGTCCTTATGCTTCCACGTAATCTGAGCTCCATCTGATCCCCATCTATTAATTTTGGTTTCGTCGGAAAATATAACCTTGTTCCAGTCCTCTACAGTCCAGTCACGGTGTTTTTTGGCCCATTGCAATCGCTTTTTCTGGTTGATTCTCTTGATTAAAGGCTTCTTTTTTTTATACAGAGAATTAAGGCCAAGGGATCTCATGAGTCTTGTTGTGGAAGAGTATTGAAATTTGTAACCAAGAGACCACAGATATCTTTGGACATCTTTTGCTGATAATAAGAAACCTTTTCGGACTCTAAAAGATATGACTCGCTTTGTGTAATTGGACACAATACTGACTCTACCACCACGAGATTTAATGCGATCAGGATCATGTTCTTTTTTCATGCGAACAACTTGGGCTTTAGACACTCCAGTGGCTTGTACAATGTCTTTAGTACCCTTTCCGGCCTTGATCATTGAAATGACGTCATTTCGTTTGTCGTTACTGAGTTTATATGGCATTGTAGAGAAGTAGTTGTGAGAGATAAAAGTGAGAGTGTAATGAGGAAAACTGTGTAAAAATGTCGCCTTTATATATTTTTCAGCTTCTCTACATCATAATGATACGTTATCATTGCATCAGGTACGCTAAAATAGAGTTTAAGGTACACTGAATCATATTTGTATCATTTTACATTTAGTCCAAAATCAAGTTTTTTTTATTTGCAGCTTTGTGTAACAATATATGATTACGTCATTCTTCCTTTCTTATACTATGACGTTTGGGCTATCTAGTGGTCTTTATTTCGTAGCTCTGACGTAATTATTGCACTGTACAGATCATTTTATATTTTTGTGAGCCGGTTAATAGCAGCACTGTATCATTTCGTCGTAGGCTGCCCAATGAAATGGTCTTATTGGCTAGAAGCTTTGAACTTTCTGTCTCTTTCCGCTGTCTTAAGGTCCCCCGCTGATGTCTGGCATGTCCTCCTCAATTTAAAATTGCCGTCTGATGTGTTTACTGAGAATTACACCCTGGAATTGGTGGGTAACATATTGGAAACTCTTTGGAAATACCATTGGTCTACAGTCATTAGTCAAGATGCTTGGTCTATT